>NC_056743.1:1171723410-1171800910 GCF_019279795.1 Protopterus annectens | reverse complement strand
TCAGGAACAAAGGAAAGGGGGGAGTAATAATACTGACTGCTAGAAGAGCTCCACTAGTGATAGAAGAGGAAAAAAGCAAGAATGCTAGATTTGTGATAGTAAAGGGCTATTGGCAGGGGAGATGAATTACACTAGTTTATATTTACATTTCCTCAAAAACTGCTATGGAGCTTAAGAAAATTTGAGGAGAAATAATCAGTTTTCAGCAGGGAATATTATTTATAGGTGGTGACTGGGACTTGATTTGCAATAGTTAGGATGTGTCAAAGGGACCCAGAAGGGGAAATAAAACAAAATGTTTGGTATGGATGATGTGAATTTAGTAGTAGGAACTTGGGGAAAATGTGCATATTCCTCAAAGTAGAATTACTGGGCTAGAATGGATAGAATTTTGTATTCCACAGGAGCACGTGTGCATTAAATTGAAATCTTCAGCGCACATCCATTTACTGTTTCAGATCATGCACCAATAAAAACTATGGTAAAAATGCAGGGTAATAAAGAAAAATGAGATGCTGGAACCTTCCCACCTAGCTGTTAAAGAAGAATTTAAGGAATGGATAGTGGAAATTATTTGAGAGTTAATCGAGAAGATAGAAAATTCTTCAGGAGGGCTAGGTAGCTAGTGAGAGGGATAAAATGAAAATAAAGTTGAAAAATAAGGTAGAAATAAAAGTGAAATCAGTATGCTGAAAAAGTAATTATTTAGCGGGAGTGACTGGTTAAAGTATTGCAGAATAAGGTGAATCTCGCAGAACAAGAAGAGATCAACTGCACCATGCTAATTAGAAAATAAGGGAGTATTTGGATAATATGCATGCATTTAGAAAGATTACTGTTAAGCAACAATTTTGATTCTTACTCCAGAGCACACTAGCGCAGTGGGTAGTCAACAGAAAGTAGAAAGGGTTGTTGCCAAACTTAGGGAGCCTGTGACAAGAAAAATAACCAGAGATCCTGGAGAGGTATTTGAGATATTTGTAAATATTATAAAAATTTGTATAAAGCAGAGAAATGTGGAAATCAAGAAAGGGCACAGATGGAAATACTTATGGAAGAGGAAGGTGATGCTCAAAAATTAATAGTTAAAACTAAGGGGAAATGCGATAAAGATGCTGACGTATAAACAGTCAGCAGGGATATCTCCAGGAACAAATGCTATTCCTGTGGAAGTTAGGAGGGAAGAAAGTGATAAAGATCTGGAAGATTTTGTTTAGTAGTTGTTAAACTACACTATTCAGGTAGTCTGCACCTTTACTCAATGAAAACACTGGGACAGTTCTAATGTTATGACATTCATTTACTGCACACAAGGTTTACATCTAGCTTAATGAAAGGTATATACATCAAAAACGTACTTCAGCTTACAGCATCAGGTCTGCAAGAATAGAAAAATCAAAAGTCTTGGATACAAAAGAAAAAGTCCCAATTTTTATAGTGTCTTTTCTGCCTGCATCAGCAGTTTAGAGAATTTGCCAGAATAATCAGTCTTTCCTTTGAAGCTGATCTGCTGACAGTTTGTTTTCCATATTTAAACATTCTTTTCCTGAAGAATAACTCTTTTTGTCCTTGGCCTATCTGGCATATCATGTTGACGAGACACAGCTGCATACAAGAGATGTTCTTCATGTTTCACTGTTGCAGTCATTACATTTGGGTAATCTGTTGGCAGGTTGCCCTCAGTCAGCCTGATTAACAAAGTCTTGGGTCCTGAGTCGGCTGCTGTCCCTTCTTTCATGACGTCAGGTCGTCAGGGGTATAAAGCATGCAGCCGACGCCGTTACATCAGTCTTTCTTGCCGCATGGTGCCTGAAGCAGAAGCAGTTCGCAAGTGCTGGTCGGCCGACCCCTGAAATATTCATTTTCCAGTTTCAGAACCGAAGTCTTCAACTAAAAGCTAAGTACCCCATTGGGGAAACTTTTTCTTGCTCCTCACCGATGTCAGTAAAAGTTAATAATTGCATTATTTGTGGGAAGAAAATACCTCATAAGGATTTTCATTTGTACTGTATTCCTTGCCTAGGCCCTGATCATAACGTACCTTGTTGTCGGTTTTGTGCTAGATTTAATCAACGCACTATTAAACATCGGTACATTTTTGCTTTAAATATTTTTCCTCACGATTTAAATATCCAGAAATGACGTTGGTTAGCAATCCGACTACCGGAATACCTAAAAAACGCAAAGAAAAAGACAGACAGGCCGTCGAGGTCCAAAACTGACTATGCTTCTCCTAAGCCAGTCGCTAATTCGCCAGTACTCAGTGAGGCGCTTTCGCAGCCCCCGATGCCTGCTACTTTTGATTTGCAGGCCTCTACCGAGACCCATTTGGAGTCCGGTATGCCACAAGATGCATTAAGTATTGAACCCACGGATGTCTCTACCTTAGATGGGGCCGGAGCCACTGTGCAGGCACCGGTTTCTGAGGCTGTTTTCAGGCCTAAAGATTTGTATATTAAACCAACGCCATCTTCAAAACTAAGGCCAAAATCTACTTCTGTGTCTAAAAAACTGACGCTTGGGCCACGTGTGCAGGCCCCTATGCCTAAAAAACAAATTATCAAAATGGCTGAAGATTTAGTTACCTTGATCAGGGGTAGCCCAACCCCCTCTTGCTAAGAGGCCTAGGCAAGACATTGATTATGAATCTTCTGATCAGGATTCTTTTTCTTCTGATTCTTTTACTGAACAGGAATTTTCTATACCTACTTATGAGGACTCTGACGCAGAAGATTCCATTCCTTCTGCTTCTCCCTCTGAGGATTTCTCTTTTGGAGAAACTTTACATACCTTAAGGGAACATTTCCACTGGGAAAGTCAGGATTTCTCTGAATCTAAAAAGAGACTTAGGGATTTTTTTCTTCTTCCTCAGCATAGGCCTTTGACTATACCTCCTGTTCTAGACATTGTTTTTTCAGAATCTGGTATGACTCCTGGTTCTCTGCCTCCAGCTCCTAGTAAGCCAGACAGATACTACAGGGTTCCTGACTCCCACAAATTCCTTTTCAGAAATCCTACTGCTGATCCTGAAACCATTTCTCAGGGTCCCGAGGGCATTAAGGCCTCTACTGCTAAAAATCCTACCCCCTCTGATAGAGATTCCAGGGCGCTGGATAGATGGGGTAAGAAGGTTTACATGTTTACAACCTTGGCAATCAGGGTTTTAAACTGTCATTTTCATATGCTTAAATATCAACAGCATATCATGGGACTACCTAAACAGAAAATGATGTTAATCTCTGACTGTGTGGAAAATAAAGATTTGCAGGATTTATTACATTCAGCTGAACAAGTTGGAAAACATGCTTTGCAATGTGGTTTTGATTCCTTGAAGGCCTCTTGCAGGGCTGCTGTAACTGGATCTGTGCTAAGAAGGCATGCTTGGCTCAAAGAGCAAACTTTGCCTGACCATGATAAAGCAAAATTGTTGGATGCTCCTTTACAACAGGACTGTCTCTTTGGTAATAAGGCTGAAGAAGTTAAAAAAGATGGAAGATAAAGCTAAATCTATGCAAACTGTGAAAGATTTCTTACAAGTGCAACCTCCAAAATTTAGTAGGCACTGGCGTACTAAGAACTTGTCCTTTCCAGTCCCTCCGAGAGCCGCTCAAGTCAAATCCAGACATTCCAAAGGCTCTAAGTTTCAGTCGCAAGGAACTTTTAGAACAAAACAATGGGGTGCCTCCACCTCCAAATCTGGAAACAACAAGGCACCTCCTTATGGTAAACAGTCTCAATGACTTCCCTCTACAATCACCAAACACTTACCTTTTAGCCGTCTCATTGGGGGGAAAACTGGCACTTCATGCACGAAATTGGCAACTTATTACCCAGGACGAATGGGTTTTAAATATAGTATCCCAGGGATACAGATTTCATTTCCACATGTTGCCAGTCCCAAACAGATGGCCAGATCTGCCCCCCAAATCAGTGGGCAGAGGCCCAGAAACAAGTTCTGGCCGTCATGAACATGGGGACTATTCAGCCAGTACCAGAAGAGGAAAAGGGGCAAGGTTTCTATTAAAGAGTTTTCCTGGTACCCAGAAAAGACAAATCATGGCATCCAATTCTGGACTTATCTATTCTAAATACATTTCTGGACATTTCAAAATTCAAGATGCTGACTCTTCAACAGTTACTACCTATGCGAGACAAAGATGCCTGGTTGGTAAATCTAGACTTAAAATAGGCTTACCTGCATATCCCAATCAGGGAATCTTGCAGAAGATACCACCGCTTCAAAGCAGGCTACTTGCATTACCAGTTCTCTGCACTGCCCTTTGGCTTATCTACTGCGCCCAGGGTCTTCACAAAGTGCCTGGCTCCAGTAATTGCATTTTTCAGGCAAAAAAATATTCAGATATATCTATACCTGGACGATTGCCTAATTCAGGCAGAAAACAAGGACATTCTTCTGAAGCATGTGGCGTTTGTAAAAAGGGCTCTAACTTGTCTAGGGTACACCATAAACGAAAATAAATCACAACTGTTACCCTCTCAAAAAATTACATTCCTGGATACAAGCTTGAATACAACTGCCCAGATGATTTACCTTATGCCAGAAAAGCAAATTCAGTTGGTGACTTACTTCAAACAGGTGGCCACAAAAACCCTGCTATCTGCAAGACAAATTCTGCAAGCCTTGGGGTTCATGGCCTTCTTCATTCTTCTAATTCCATATGCAAGACTGCATATGAGGAAACTTCAGTGGTACTTAAAAAGTTTATGGAGTCAACATTGTCACAGCGTGGAAACAATGATTCCTATTATACCTTGCCTGCAACTAGAGTTCCTATGGTGGGCAGAGGCCTGCCACCAAAACAAGGGACTGCCATTCACTCCACCCCCTGCTGCCCAAACCCTAACTACAGATGCATCAGACTATGCTGGGGGGGGGGCATAATCTCGCAGGAAAGTGCATTCAGGGCAAATGGAGCCCAAATCAAATGCACCTACATATCAATCAGAAAGAGATGCTAGCTGTACAGAATGCATTGGCAGCCTTCAAGGGCTGCCTTCATCCAGGTCAACTAATGATAAAGACAGACAACACCACAGTTATGTGGTACATAAACAATTCCTACCCCTTTGCAGACTAGCCATGGTGTTGTGGAACACGGCCTTGACCTACCAAATACAACTACAAGCTCAATTCTTGCCAGGAAACCTAAATACTCTGGCAGACGAACTAAACAGAAATCTTATGGACCCACACGAATGGAAACTAGCACCACAAGTTTTCAACATTTTGACACGCAAATGGGGGAGTCCAGACATAGATCTTTTTGCCTCACCCCAGAACTATCAGTTGGACAAATTCTGCACAAGAATTCATCACAAAAAAGCTTGGAAAATGGATGCACTATCATTCAGCTGGAAAAACCTATCAGTCTATGCTTTTCCCCCTCTGCCTCAGCTCTCCAAAGTTCTACTAAAAGTCAGACAGGACAAACCAAAAATTATTCTGATTGCTCCAGACTGGCCTCGCCAACACTGGTACCTACTCCTGCGCAGTGTGTCACACCTTTCTCTGTGGCACCTGCCTCAGACACCTTACCTACTGTCTCAACAGAACTACCAAATTCTGCACCCTCAGCTCCAATCTTTGAATCTTGCAGCGTGGCTAATCAACTAATTTCACTCTTGTCATCCCTCAGCAAACCTGTGATGGATGTCATTTTGGAGGCTAGAAGGCCTAGTACTAGAAAATCTTACGCTGACAAATGGAAAGGATTCTGTGCATGGAACCAAGCTCAAGGAAATAAGCACAGCAATGCACAAGGAAATAAGCAGAGCAATGCCCAATATTCCTCAGATTCTGCAATACTTAACTGAGATGCTTCACAAGGGCCTATCTTTTTCTTCCATAAAAATCCACACCTCTGCCATTTCACCCCATTACAACACAGAACCTCCCCTCTTCTCTCATCCTCTGCTGAAGCAGTATCTCAGAGGGGCCAGAAATGTAAGACTTCCTAGGAGAGCGCCAACCCCTGCATGGGACCTCAATTTTGTTTTGGAAAAACTCACTCACCCTCCTTTTGCGCCAGCTGCTACTGCAGACCTAAAATTTCTCTCCTGGAAAACAGCTTTTCTTTTAGCAGTCACTTCAGCTAGAAGGATTTCTGAATTACAGGCTCTTATGGCAGTGGAGCCTTTCATTATTTTTCATCTGGATAGGGTGTCTGTCAGGACCAATCCATCTTTCATGCCTAAGTTGGTATCCGGTGTGGCTCTTAATCAGACCATTCATCTGCTAACTTTCTTTCCCAATCCACAGAACAAGGTTGAGCGGATTCTGCATTCATTGGATGTACACAGACAACTTAGATTCTACTTAAACAGGACAAAATCTCTAAGAAAATCTGAACAACTATCGGTGGCATTTGCTGCAGGGTCAGAGGGAAAGGCTATTTCAAAGCAGACTATTTCAAAATGGATAAGCCATTTTATTAGTTTCTGCTATATGCACCATGATAAACCTATCCCCAAGGGGATCGGATCTCATTCCACCAGGGCTGCATCTACTTCTGCAGCCTTTCTCAGAGGGCTTCCTACCAGAGACATTCTAGAAGCTGCTACCTGGAGCTCAGTTCATACGTTCACCAAACATTACCA
Source organism: Protopterus annectens (assembly GCF_019279795.1). Lineage (NCBI taxonomy): Eukaryota > Metazoa > Chordata > Ceratodontiformes > Protopteridae > Protopterus > Protopterus annectens. The sequence continues at coordinate 1,171,794,292 of NC_056743.1, read as the reverse complement.
TTTACCTCTCTTCTCTAAATCCAGAGCTGGCTTTTCCACTGCTGTCCCGCAGGGCTTTATAGCTGCTCCTAATGCTGTATAAATCCATCCTCCCAACCAAAGCTTTGGGAATCTACCCAAATGTAATGACTGCAACAGTGAAACATGAAGAACATAGTACAGTTGTGTACACTTACCATAAATGTAGATGTTCAAGTGTATTCACTGTTGCAGCCCTGGATGTTCATTGTGCATACAGCTGCAGTCATAACAGATGGGTTCTCCTGCCGTCAGGCGGGTCCTCGGTCGGCCGAATTCCAAAGTCTAGGTCCGGCGTCGGTTGTCGTCGCTTCTTCCCTGATGTCAGTGCGACAGGGGTATAAAAGAACCAGCCGACGCCATTATCTTCGGTCTTTCTTGCCGCGCGGTGCCCGAAGCAGAAGCAGTTCGCAAGTGCCCGGTCGGCCAGCTCCTGAGATTACGAAAAATTTGGAAAACCGAAGTCTTCTTAAAAGCTAAGTACCCCGTTGAGGAAAATTTTCTTGCCTCAGACCGATGTCAGACAAAGTTAATAATTGTATTTCTTTTGGGAAGCAAATACCGCATAAGGATTTCCTTTCCCTCTGTATACCTTGTTTAGGCCCAGACCACGACATCTCGGTCTGTCACTGTTGTGCTACATTCAACAAACGCACTATTAAGCGTCGGGCGGAGTTTGCCCAGTATTTTTTTGGGGAAGCATTTAACTATACCATGTCGTCGGATACTCCGACACCGGTTTTGTCTAAAAAAACGCAAAGATAAGGACCGACACTCTAGGTCCGCGGCCTTTACCGACACCATGCCAAAGCCGACTACACGTGGTCCGGTTCTCAGTGAGGCGCCTACGCAGCCCCTGATTACCGACGACACATCTTTGTCGGTGTCTCCTGTACTCGAGGTCGCAGGCTCCTCGGCCCACATCCCGACTACAGATACCGAAGCCACTCTTGGCTTTGAAACACAGAATGTGGACAGGTCCACCTCCACTCAAGGTGTCTTCAGACCTTCCTCTTCTTTTTCCATCAAGGCTTTTACCAAGTCTAAAGCAACCATGCACCCTAAGAGACCAGTTACACAGGGCCCATCTCCAGGCCCCATGCCTAAGAAACAGATGCTTAAAATGGCTGAGGATTTAATTACTCTAATCAGAGGTTCTCAGCCACCTCCGGACAAAAGGCCCAGAGTGGAGGAAGATTCCCCCTCCTCTGATCAGGGATCCATTATTTCAGAACACTCTGATGATCAGGAACAGTCTTACTCCCCTTTTGAAGACTCTGATGCAGAGGAGTCTATTCCTTCTGTATCCCCCCCTGAGGATTTCTCATTTGGGGAAACTTTGCATACCTTAAGGGAACACTTCCACTGGGAAGGCCAGGATTATTCAGATTCCAAGAAAAGGCTCAGGGAATTTCTTTTGTTAACCCAGCACAGGCCTCTGGCTATACCTCCTGTCTTGGACATCCTAGATGATGTTTACTCGGAGGCCTGCCTTAACCTGGACTCTCTACCTCCAGCTCCAGTTAAGCCTGACAAGGTACTACAGGGTTCCTGACTCACACCAATTTCTTTACAAAAGCCATGCTGCTGACCTAGAAACCATCTCACAGGAACCCAAGGGAGTTAAGGCTTCCATTGCCAAAAATCCATTGCCTTCCGAGAGAGATTCCAGATCCTTAGAAAGGTGGGGAAAAAAGGTATATACCTCGGCTACCTTAACCATGAGGGCCTTAAACTGTCAGTTTCATATGCTAAAATACCAACAGTTTCTGTTATCTCAATTGAAAAGTAAAATGTCACAACCTGAACAACCAGACTTGATTGCAGGATTTGATGCATAGTGCAGAACAAGTGGGTAAACATACCTTACAATGTGGATGTCCTTCAAGGATGCAGCTGCAGTCCTTACATATGGGTTGTCCTGCCTCAGGCAGCCCTTCGTTCGGCCGGATTCCAAAGTCTGGGTCCGGCGTCGGCTGATGTCGCCCCTTCCCCGGCGTCAGAGCGCCTTGGGTATAAAAGTGTCAGCCGACGCCATCTTCCTCAGTCTTACTTGCCGCGTGGTGCCCGAAGCAGAAGCAGTTCGCAAGTGCCGGTCGGCCAGCTCCTGTAACTTCAGCTACCGAAGACTTCAAAAAGCTAAGTACCCCGTTGGGGACTCTTTCTTGCCTCAGCCGATGTCAGATCAAACACTTAAAGTTAATAATTGCTTGACTTGTGGGAAACAAATACCTCATAAGGATTTCCATTCCTACTGCCTCGCCTGCCTAGGCCCAGACCACGACGTCCGTGGACCGTGGTTTCGGCTGAAACCGCTCCTAGGCCTACCGCGAGTGTCTCGGCTGAAACCGAGTCCTTGGTACTTCCGTCCGTAGAAACCGCTCAACCGACAGCCTCGGTCCCGGAGGCCTTTTCTGAGTCGGTTATTGAATTACCCTCGGAAACCAGTGTTCAGGAACCTACCGACACCATTCCCCTAGACAAAACTACTCCAGCACGTGGGGCAGCCAGACCCCCCTGCATCCATGTCCATAAAAGCTTTCACTAGGGCTAAAGCTGCTAAGCAACAAAAAACCCTGCCTCCCAAGTCTATTTCTCAGGGATCCACTACAGGTTCTCAGATACTGAGTTTGGCTGAGGACCTTATTTCCTTAATTAGGGGCTCTCAGCCTCATCCAGACAGGGGCTCTCAACCCCCACTAGACAAAAGGCCCAGGGTTGAGTCTGCTGATCCTCAGTCCTCTGATGAGGCCTCTGATGGCTCTGCTCTATCAGACTACCAGGAGGAGGCCTTCACGGCCTACGAGGATTCTGATGCAGAGGAATCTATTCCCTCTGCCTCCCCTCCTGAAGAGCTGTCCTTTGGGGAGACCCTTCACTCCATGAGAGAGCATTTCCAATGGCAGGGCCAGGAATTCTCCGATTCCAGGAAGAGATTAAAGACTTTTCTTCATTTACCTCAGCATAGACCTTTGGCTATCCCTCCTGTTTTAAGTGTCATTGATGATGTGTATTCTGAGTCTAGCACTACCCCTGACACCCTTCCTCCGGCTCCTGTTAAACCCGATAGGTACTACAGGGTCCCGGACTCACATAATTTCCTTTACAAGGCCCACTCTGCTGACCCAGAAACTATTTCCCAGGGTCCTAAAGGGGTTGCAGCTGTCACTTCTAAAAATCCACTCCTCTCTGAAAGGAAGTCCAGGGCTTTAGAGAGATGGGGTAAAAAAGTGTACACTTCTTCCACTCTGTCTATGAGGGCTTTAAATTGTCAATTTCATATGATACAATACCAAGAGTATTTGTTAGATGAATTGCAGAAAAAACTGTCTTCGCCTGAACCCCTAGATCGTAAGTCACTTCAGGATCTGGTACATAATTCACAACAGTTTAGCAACCATTTCTTGCAGTGTGGTTATGATGCATTGGAAGCTTCATGTAGGTCAGCAATGACAGGTGCAGTCATACGTAGACATGCCAGGCTGAAGGAACAATCTCTGCCAGATCATGTTAAGGCTAAGCTTCTGGATGCTCCACTGGAAAAGCAAAAGTTATTTGGCTCCACTGCTCAAGAGGTCTTAAAGAAATTTGAGGAAAAGGCAAAATCTATACAAACAGTCAAAGATTTCCTCCAGGTACAACCACCAAGATTCAGCAGAAATTGGCCTTCTAAGAATTGGTCCTTTCCAGAAGAGAGATTTCAGAGAGGCAAGAACAGGTGTGCCAGAGGTAGAGGGCAAGCTAGAGGCTCCTACAGAGGACGTCAATGGCAGCCTCCTAACCAGAGAGGTAGTGCAGGTCCAACAACTGCTGCACAAGGACAGACTCAATGACTTCACCTTGACCCCGTCGACCAGGGCTCAATTAGAAGCACCTTTGGGCGGAAAGTTGTCTTTATTCTCAAAAAATTGGCACAGTATTACAAGGGACAAATGGACACTGCAAATAATAGACAAAGGATACAGGTTCCATTTCCATACATTACCAGAAAGAAAGGGAATGCCAAACCTGCCACCAAATCAGAGGGCAGAGGCTTTAAAACAAATCACCAACCTATTGCAAATGAAAGCTATAGAAAAGGTTCCTCTCGCAGAACAAGGCCAAGGATTTTATTCCAGACTATTCCTTGTCCCAAGAAAAGAAAAACAATGGAGGCCTATTCTCGATTTGTCCGCACTGAATACTTATCTCATTGTGCCAAAATTCAAAATGCTGAACCTACAGCAACTCCTTCCCATGCTGGGCAAGGGGTCTTGGCTGGTAACTCTAGACCTCAAGGAGGCATACATGCATGTCCCTATCAGACAAAGTTGCAGAAGACACCTCAGATTTCTTGCAGGTTCAGAGCATTATCAATTCTCAGCATTGCCCTTTGGCTTATCTACTGTGCCCAGAGTATTCACAAAATGCCTGGCATCAGTAATTGCACACTGCAGACTTCAGGGGATTCAAATATACCCGTATCTGGACGACTGCCTTATACAAGTGGACAGCCAACAAACTTTGGAAAAACATTTGAATTATGCCATCCGCCTACTACAGGCCTTGGGATACACAGTCAACATTCACAAGTCAAGACTTGTGCCATCCCAAAGAATAACCTTTCTGGGTGCGGAACTAGATACAACCACCCAAATGGCTTTTCTCACAGAAGAAAAACAAAGACAACTACCAGATTACTTCAAAAATCTAACAAAACAAACTCAGATGACTGCAAGGAAAATCCTGCAGGCCCTGGGTTACATGGCATCGTGCATTCTTCTGATTCCACAAGCAAGGCTGCATATGAGCAAACTACAATGGTACCTAAGGAGTTTATGGTCTCAGCACAATCACAGCCTAGAAGCTTTGATACCACTCATTCCATGCCTTCAAAAGGAATTCCTGTGGTGGGCCCAAGCAAGCCAGTCAAACAGGGGCCTGCCTTTCAGCAAACCAGTAACCAGCCAAACCATTACCTCGGACGCTTCAGACCATGGATGGGGAGCACATATGGAGGACAGATGCATCCAAGGTCTATGGTCTCAGAAAGAATTACGCATGCACATAAACCAAAAGGAAATGCTGGCAGTGATTCATGCAATCGAGGCCTTCAAGCTCTTTCTACATCAAGGCCACCTGCTAATAAGGACAGACAATACCACAGTTATGTGGTACATAAACAAGCAAGGAGGTACCCATTCCTACCCTCTTTGCAGACTAGCAATGAATCTTTGGGAACTTTCCCTAAAACTCAATATAGAGCTGCAATCCCAGTTTGTGTCAGGAAAAGAAAATATACTGGTGGACAGCCTAAGCAGAAATACCATGGACCCACACGAATGGATGCTGCACCCAGACATCTTCCTTCAGATAACACAATCATGGGGGGAGGCCGGACATGGATCTTTTTGCCTCCCACCACAATCATCAGCTGAAGAAATTCTGCACAAGGGCATACCACCCACAAGCATGGAAAGTGGACGCTCTCTCTTTCAGTTGGAATACTCTAACAGTGTATGCATTTCCACCACTCCCACTAATGACCAATGTCTTACTGAAAATCAAGACAGAGCAGCCAAAAGTGATTCTAATAGCCCCGGACTGGCCAAGGCAGCACTAGTACCCACTGTTACGGAGCCTGTCACACACGAAAACGTGGCCTCTACCACTATGGACACTCCTTCTGACACAGCACAATTACAAAACTCTGCACTCCAACCTGAAAACCCTGTAGCTGACAGCCTGGAGAATACCTTGACTCCTCACCAGGAAAAGCTATCCAAGAGAGTGAAGGATATCATCATGGAAGCTCGCAGACCTTCCACAAGAAAGACATATTCAGCAAAATGGAAAAGATTCCACACTTGGAGCACCGCAAAGGGCCTAGATGCCACAGTGATGAGCATGGCACATATCCTGGAATACTTGGCAGACATGCTCCATAATGGCCTTTCTTACTCTTCCATAAAAATTCATGCTTCAGCAATTTCAGCAGAATACAATACTGATCCACCTGTCTTCTCTCATCCTCTCCTAAGGCAGTTTCTAAGAGGAATTAAAAACATCAATCCTCCAAGAAAACCACCAGTGCCTACATGGGACCTTAACTTCATGTTGGAAAAGTTGACTTTACCTCCCTTTGAACCAGCAGCATCTTCAGAGTTACAGTTCCTGTCTTGGAAGACTGCCTTCCTTCTGGTCATAACCTCAGCAAGAAGAGTATCTGAATTGCAGGCACTCATGGCAGTACAACCATTTCTTATTTTTCATCAGGACCGAGTCTCCTTGAGAACCAATCCTTCATTCATGCCAAAGGTGGTATCCAGGGTCTCATTGAACCAAGCCATTCACCTGCCTACCTTCTTTCCTAACCCACAAAACAAGGGAGAGAAACTTCTGCATACCCTGGACATTCACAGATAGTTACGCTACTACTTGGACAGAACTAAGACTTTCAGAAAAACTGACCAGCTGTTGGTAGCATATGCTGCAGGCATTCAAGGAAAAGCAATTTCCAAACAGACAATTTCAAAATGGATAGGAAATTGCATTCGATTCTGCTATTCTTATCATGGAAAAGCTGTGCCAGCTAACATCAGACCTCATTCCACCAGAGCTACAGCCACCTCCACAGCCTTCTTAAGAGGGGTGGCTACCAAGGACATTTTAGAGGCTGCTACATGGAGCTCCGTGCATACATTTTCCAAGCATTACAATTTACCCTTATATTCCAGATCCAGAGCAGGCTTTGCTACGGCAGTCCTGCAGGGCATTTTAGCCACACCATCTTTTTCTTAGAGCCTACCACCCCCAGCTTGGCTATGGTATTCTACCCATATCTAAGGACTGCAGATGCATCCTTGAAGGACATAGTACAGTTTTGTACCTACCATAAATGTAGATGTCCGATAGGTATGCATCTGCAGTCAGGTTTACCCTCTCTCCTTCCCCTCTGTGGTGGTACTTGGGTACTTATCCCGCTTACAGCTGGCTGGGGTTATCTATTATGGTGTATTTGTTTTATATTACTGTGCATGTTTGCAATATTTTGTATTTCTACCAAATTTAGCCTTCCTTAGAGTGCACCTGGCATCTGGGGCAAGAAAAACTGAGGAAGATGGCGTCGACTGACACTTTTATACCCCAGGCGCTCTGACATCGGGGAAGGGGTGACAGCCGATGCCGGACCCAGACTTTGGAATCCGGCCGACCGAAGAGCTGCCTGAGGCAGGACAACCCATATGTAAGGACTGCAGATGCATACCTATCGGACATCTACATTTATGGTAGGTACAAAACTGTACTTTTTGATGCTCTAGAGGCCTCATGTAGAGCTGCTGTTACAGGCTCAGTCATACGCAGGCATGCTTGGCTCAAGGAACAAACCTTGCCTGATCATGTCAAAGCTAAATTACTAGACGCCCCTCTTCAAAAGGATGTACTATTTGGGGCAAATGCTGAGGAAGTATTATGAAAAATGGAGGAAAAAGCAAAATCAATGCAAACTGTGAAAGAATTTCTGCAGGTTCAACCCCCACGTTTTAGTAGAAATTGGCCTTCCAAAAACTGGTCCTTTCCTGCCACGGACAGACCCCAAAGAGGCAGATACAGGCGCCCGAGGGGCAGAGGACAATCACAAGGATCGTACAGAGGCAGACAATGGCAAGCTCCTACACAAAGAGGTGGTGAGGACAACACACAATCTTTCAGAAAGCAAACCCAATGACTTTCCCCTTTGCAGGCCAACCAGGTCTCAAATGGCAGCCCTCTTAGGAGGAAAGCTGGCACTATTCTCAAAAAATTGGCATGTTGTCACAAAGGACAAATGGATCCTGGACATTATAAACAGAGGCTACAAATTCCACTTTCATACCCTTCCAAAAATGAGAGGCATGCCAAAACTGCCACACAATCAAAGGGCAGAGGCACAAAAGCAAATTTCAGATCTTACAAACATGAAAGCTATTCAAGAGGTACCTACACACGAACAAGGTCAAGGTTTTTATTCCAGGCTATTTCTGGTGCCAAGGAAGGGAAAAGATTGGAGACCTATTTTGGATCTTTCCATCCTAAACACATTCGTACTTACGTGCAAAATTCAAGATGCTCACTCTACAGCAACTTCTTCCCATGCTGGGCAAGGAGTCTTGGCTGGTAACATTGGACCTCAAGGAGGCATACCTGCATGTCCCAATCAGACAAAATTGCAGAAGATACCTCAGATTTCTTGCAGGTTCAACCCATTATCAATTCTCTGCATTGCCCTTTGGCTTATCTACTGCCCAGAGTATTCACGAAATGCCTGGCATCAGTAATTGCCTACTGCAGACTTCAAGGGATACAAATATACCCCTATTTGGACAACTGCCTGATCCAAGCGGACAGCAAGCACATTCTTCTGAAACATCTGGCTTATGTAATAATGTTATTAAACTCTCTGAGATACACAGTCAACAAAGAGAAATCAAGGCTAATACCCTCTCGGAATATAATTTTCCTGGGTGCCAATTTGGACACAAACACCCAGATGGCCTACCTCACGCCAGAGAAGCAGGGGCAACTAATTCAATATTTCAGAACACTGGCAAATTGCACCAGGCTGACTGCAAGGAAAATCTTGCAGGCTCTGGGATTCATGGCATCTTGCATCTTGCTAATCCCATGTGCAAAGCTGCATATGAGAAAACTACAATGGTACCTAAAAAACATATGGTCTCAACACAGCCACAGTTTGGAAACAATAATACCATTACTTCCATGTCTGCAAAAGGAATTTCTGTGGTGGGCTCAAGCATGTCAAACAAAAACAGGTCTTCCATTCAGCAAGCCTCAAGCAAATCAAGTCATCACAACAGACGCCTCGGACTATGCCTGGGGGGCGCACATGACAGACCGGTGCATTCAGGGCAAATGGTCCCAAAAAGAAAAGCACCTTTACATCAATCAAAAAGAAATGCTAGCAGTAATAAATGCTATTAGAGCCTTCAAGGACCTTCTGCAACCAGGTCAACTATTGATAAGAACGGACAACACCACAGTTATGTGGTACATAAACAAGCAGGGAGGAACACATTCCTATCCCCTATGCAGACTGGCCATATCACTTTGGAACATGGCCATAGACTTACAAATGGAACTACAAGCACAGTACTTGCCAGGCAAGGAAAACACGCTGGCAGACAACCTAAGCAGGAATATGACAGATCCACATGAATGGATGTTGCATCCAAAAGTTTTTACAGAAATAATCCAAGAATGGGGAAGGCCAGACATAGATCTCTTTGCCTCCCACAAAAATCATCAATTGACAAAATTCTGCTCGAGGACCTTCCATCCAAAGGCCTGGAGAGTGGACGCTCTCTCTTTCAGCTGGACATCAATGACAGTTTATGCCTTCCCGCCTCTTCCTCTGCTGCCCAAAGTCCTATTGAAGACCAGAGCAGACAGACCAAAGATGATCCTCATTGCTCCGGACTGGCCAAGGCAACACTGGTACCCACTCCTGAGGAGCCTGACTCATTCCCCTCCATGGACCCTGCCACTAATGCCTCTTCTTCTGACTCAGCACAGCTTCAAAACTCTTCACAATCAGCTAAAAACACTCAATCTAGCCGCATGGAAGATTCCTTAGCATCACAGCAGGCCCTACTCTCCAAGGAGAGGTGCAGGATGTCATTTTGGAGGCCAGAAGGCCATCAACTAGTAAAGCTTACTCTGCAAAATGGAAACGTTTTTGTGTCTGGAATGAGAAAAAGGGCCAGAACCCTGGAAAACTGAATTACCTCAAATACTACAATATTTGGCTGAACTGCTAAGCAGTGGACTTTCGTTCTCCTCCATCAAAATCCATGCCTCAGCCATTTCTGCAGAATACAACACTGATCCTCCTTTATTCTCTCACCCTCTTTTAAGACAGTTCCTCAGAGGGGCTAAGAATTTAAGACCTCCAAGGAAACAACCAATACCTGCTTGGGATCTAAATTTCATTCTGGAAAAACTGACTTTGCCTCCTTTTGAGCCAGCTGCTTCATCAGATTTGCAATATTTGTCCTGGAAAACAGCTTTCCTTCTGGCTATCACTTCAGCTCGTAGAGTTTCAGAACTACAGGCCCTCATGGCTGTCCAGCCTTTTATCATCTTCCATCAGGACAGAGTTTCCTTACGAACCAACCCGTCCTTTATGACTAAAGTGGTATCCAGGTTAGCTTTAAATCAGGCCATACATTTACCTACTTTTTATCCCAATCCTGAAAACAAAGGGGAGAGATTACTACATTCCTTGGACATCCACAGGCAACTGCGTTATTATTTGGACAGAACAAAACCTTTCAGAAAATCAGAACAGCTCTTTGTGGCCTATGCGGTAGGACCTCAAGGAAAGCCAATTTCCAAGCAGACAATCTCAAAATGGATAGCCCACTGCATACGCTTTTGCTATTCCTTTCATGGCAAAACTGTTCCTACAGGCATTAGAACTCATTCCACCAGGGCCACAGCCACCTCTGCAGCCTTCCTCAGAGGAGTTCCTACCAAGGATATCTTGGAAGCAGCCACTTGGAGTTCTGTACATACCTTCTCCAAACACTACAACCTACCATTATACTCCAATCTAGAGCAGGCTTTGCCACTGCAGTCTTGCAGGGCATTTTGGCTCCTCCTAGTTCCATCTAGTGCCTACCACCCCTTTCTTAGCTTTGAGATTCTACCCATCTGTTATGACTGCAGCTGTATGCACGATGAACATAGTACAGTTTTGTACCTACCATAAATGTAGATGTTCGAGTGCTAATAAAGCTGCAGTCCAGGTTTCCCTCCCTCCTTCCCCTCTAGGGGTATTCTTTTATGGTGTATTTGCTTGCAACTACTGTTTTTTGATTATATTGCATTGCATAGCTTCATATTTTTATGTATTGCCTTCCTTCTGGGGGCACCTGACATCTGGGGCAAGAAAAACTGAAGAAAATGGCGTCGGCTGGTTCCTTTATACCCCTGTCGCACTGATGTCAGGGAAGAAGCGACGACAACCGACGCCGGACCTAGACTTTGGAATTTGGCCGACCGAGGACCCGCCTGACGGCAGGAGAACCCATCTGTTATGACTGCAGCTGTATTAGCACTCGAACATCTACATTTATGGTACGTACAAAACTGTACTTTACCTACTCTCCAGCCCCCTGTTTTTCTCTTACTATACCTCTTCTTTCCTTTACTATGCTTAAAAACCTTTTTGGTGTATTTGCTTTTGTTTGGAGGTATATTTTTTGTGTTTTAAATTATATATATATTTTTTTGCTCCCCATTTGGGGGGCACCTGACATCTGATGCAAGAAAAACTGATGTAATGGCGTTGGTTGCATATTTTATACCCTTGACGACCTGATGTCACGGAAGAAGGGACAGCAACCGAAGCAGGACCCAAGACTTTGTTAATCAGGCCGACTGAGGGCAATCTGCCAACAGATTACCCAAATGTAATGATTGTAACAGTGAATACACTCTAACATCTACATTTATGGTAAGTGTACACAACTGTACTTTCGTCTTGACCTGCTTGTAGATGATAATTTTACACAAAGCTGCATAGTTTATAAAAGATAAAATATTTTACTTCTGATTCTTATTAACAATTAATACCAAGCTATATAGTTTTGCCAAGTTAAATAACTGAGTTCAAGCTGAGTGCACTGTACAAACTGAAATGCAAAACATTTATTTTACATTTTCAGAAAAATCCACAGAAATCCATTTTAACCTGTTCTTACTCTCACAGTAGTCTTGCAAAAGAAGTAAGCACCAGCATCTGGAATGAAAGCCATGGTGGTTGTATTACACAAAGAGGGTATAAAAAAGTGTTTCATGTAGATCTACTTCAGTATTAAACCATGATTATAACGTGTTTGTCTATACTAGCAAAGAAAAAAATAGCAAAGGTGTTGTCAGAACTGATAAATGATAGATATGGATGAATGTCATTTTGTGGAGGGATAGCAAACATTTTACATTAGTATAACAAAGATAATTCAGAGGGAAGCAGAATGTAAAAAAATACCACTGCTTTTGGTGGGTTTGATGCAGAGAAGAAATTTGACAGACTGGGATTTTATAAAAAGGGCAGTGGAAGCATTTGCATTCCCTGATATAATAAGAAGGTTAATTAGGATACATGAAGGATCAGAGACCAGAATTAAAGTGGGGGGAGGGTTCCTCTCTGATAAGTTGTGTTTGAACAGAGGTAACAGACATTATTATGTACTGTTCCCTTTGTTGTTTGGTATATATTTAGAGTTATTTGCAAAGAAGATAAGGAACTCAAAGTCAAGGATATTATTCGCTTGGTAATGAAGACATTTTGGCTTTATTTGCAGATGATATTATTTTTATACTTAGTAAATCCATAAAATGACATTTTGGTGTTGTGGTACATGTTGCGATGGTTTCAAATCTGGCTGAATTCTTGCTCTACTCCCAGGATAAACTATATCCCTAAATATGAAGAAAAACATATTCCTGCCTTATACCTCTGTACTCCCCCTTTCACTCACTTCCTTACTTTAGTCAATTTCTCTCCCCCTGACTGTCTATGTATGACATAACCCTGTTTTTCTTTAATTTTGTGTAGTAATTCCTGTTTATACTATGCCAACTTAACTTTAATTTCTCTGAACTGGTTAAAATTTCTCTAAATATTAGTCATAATCCTATAAGTTGTATCAATTCTTAACCAATGTATTCACATGATGTCTGATTTGGTATAATTATTTAAACTGTATATATTTTTGTATAATTTTTAAATTGTCCTTAAAATGTTTTTTAGCACTTTAAAACTTTTTTCCTGGCCTCAACTGAAAGTTGGTACCCACCCATTCTGACTTTCCCGGTAATCAAATGTCAAACAAATTTATTTTCAGGAAATAAACTTAATGAAGATAACAACAAAAGCTATAGTCATAAATTATGTAATCGCATATTAATTTGTTTGCAATATCTGTGTTTATGGGGACGCGATAAAATGATGTACTTAGAAGTATGGATTATAAACGGACTTTCTCACTGAATTACCATACACCTGTTTTTCCATCACTTCATATTGGAATTTCTGTTTGTAGTAGACTGACTTACCTTTAATCTTTCAACAAACTGTCTAACATTTCTGTAAATATTAAATGATTCTCATGTAACGCGTATTGATTTTTAACCAATATTTTTATATTGTGTCTTATTTGTTGTATTTATTTAAACTGCAGATGTTTTTGTTTGATTTTTGAAGAATGTAAAATTATTGTTCTTGAAATGTTTTGCAATAATTTGGAGTTTTTCTCCCTGGGCCTCTGCTGAAAATGGGCTTTTACCCAGTTGGACAGTCCCTGTAATCACCTTAAATATGATCCACTAGACTGAAACCAACGGTCTATGTAATGTTTTATAATGCAGCGAGTGAACATGACTCGAACCAGGAAAACAAAGTATTTAATAGTAAAAACCACGATCAAGAACACTCCATACGTCTAGTTAAGTGCTTTCATCTGCACAAACAGACTTCTTCAGAACAATTCAATCTTTAGATATGCTTCATTTTTAAAAACTTTTTGGCGCCAAAGCAGCCAAAGAATGATGAGAGATTATCTAGATTGGTTAGTGATGTGGAAAAACTGAATAAGGATATAGTAAGTGATTTGTTGTTTCCACAGTGGCATGATCTATATGACAATACAAAATGACTGACATGAAGGCAGAAGGGATATTTGACAGAAAAAGTTAAAAAATTCAGCGTGACTTAGAACAATACAAAGAAAATCAGGCTTACATTTGGAAGGGAGAGCATAAGGGCGACACTAGAGATATGACAAACTGGGGTGAAGAAACATATAGGGATAAGGGGATGAATTTTCAAGGGGGCAGACATTTCCCAGCTCCGAAAAAGAATTAGTTAGTGGAACAGATACGAGAAATATTAGACACAGAAGTTGAATTAATAGAGAATGAATCATTGGAAGAAAGTCAGTTAAAATCATTAGATGAAAGAAATCAAAATTTACAATCAACAGTGAATAATGAATATGATGCTACAGAGAAGATCATAAGTAGTTTTAATGAGTTAAAAGTTTATAATTATACTAATTTTAATATTAAGGAAGAACACCTTTCTCTTTTCACTAAAGGAATGAAATATATACCCACAGTTAAATTTAATTTAGTGGATACTATTCTAGAGATTAAATTGTACTGTTGAAGATTGAATTTGGCTGTATTTTTCAAACAATAATAATAATATAATGTCAGGAGACCAAAATATGTTTAAAAAGAGAAGCACGTTTATACCGCCGGCCCACAATAAGGTGACTAGCTTTGAAAAAATAGTATGTTATGATGTATACAATTTTAATAGACAAAGTAAAAAACAGAAAACTATGGATAATTTGAAAGTAGATGAAAGAAATTGTTTGGAAGAATTGATTAAGAACAAGGACATCCGAGTAATGAAAGCGGATAAAGGAGGAGGAATAGTTTTGTTCAATACTATGGGCTATATTAATGAGGTATACAACATTTTGCTAGAATCTGGGAATTATGAAACGATTTCTATAAATGAAATAAACATTGGATATAGGAAGCTAGATTTAGCTTTAGAGGAATACCTACTAGATAATAGGATTACTATTGAGGTATATAATTATTTAAAGGTAGAATATCCTACATTGGCCACGATAGCAGGCATCCCTAAAGTGCATAAGAATGTATTGAATCCCCCCTTTTCGTCCAGTAATATCAGGGAGTAAATCAAAGACCTTCCTAATAGGAGTAGTTATAGATAGATGGGTTAAGCCTATATATACCAATACACTGCACATGATAAAGTATTCATGGATGTTTTTGGCTCATCTAACTCCTAATATTTGGAAAAGAAATCTAACTTTCATCACTGTAGGTGTGATTGATTTATTTTCTTGTATCCCCAAACAGCAAGGATTGGAAGATTTTAGTGCTATTCTGAGAAAATTTTCCAATATTTGTTGGGATCGTATTAGTTTGATTGCAGATATGATGAGTTTAGTTCTAAATCACAATTACATATATTTGGAGGGGGAATATTTTAGACAAACTAAGGATGTGGCTATGGGGGCATCATGTGCCCCTATTTTTGCCAACCTGGTTATGTTGGAATGGGAGACTAAATATTTATTCAGTAGTGAGTATTATCAATATGTCTCTTAGTATTCTAGATTCTTGGATGATATTTTTGTGTTATGGAATGGGCCAGTTGACATTATTACTCATTTCACTGAGTATATAAACAACACTAGTGATTTTTTAAAATTCACACACAATGTTAGTAGTGAGGGCATTGCATATTTGGACACATATATCAGCCACACCAATGTAGGTTTTCAATCAGAAATTTATAGGAAAGAAACCTTTTCTAATGGGTATCTGGAATATACCAGCAATCATCCTAGGCAAATGTTAAAAAATATGTTTAAAGGACAGTGCATAAGGGCAGCATGCATGTCATCTAGTTTTGAGTTAATGGAAAAAGAAATTAGTTATATTAGATCTACGTTTGTAAACAGGGGATTTCCACTGTCTATACTAAATGACGTCACAGCTTATGTCATTAGTGAATGGGTTAAGAAATATCCACCCCTTTTGGGGAGAGAAATGACGAATATAAAATCTGAATAGAAAAGCCCGAGGATATGACTTAAAATAGAGTGTGTGTTTTAACATACTCACCCAGTGTGAATTACATTAGAAATATCAGAAAACATTGGAATATATTAGTAGTTGACAAAGATGTTAGAAAAGTAATGAGAAAGTCCTAGTTTCGTCAATAAAATGGGTATGAATATAAAGAGACAGTTAGAAAAAATGGTTAATCACACAGAGACGCATAAAACAAGTAGAACTACCAAAAATGTGGGTTTTGTAAACAATGTTCTGCTATATGTGAAATGGAAGGATGTAGATTGAATGATGTTAATAAGACACATGTCAAATTCAGAGCAGGTAATTGCAATAGCAAGAGTGTTATTTATATGGCACAGTGTATGTCATGCGCTGCATTTTATATAGGAAAAACGAAAAGGCAATTTAGAAAGCGAATATATGATCATTTATATAAAATCAGGGTCAAGGATATGAATAATGCACTGTATCGACATATCAAAAAATGTGGGGACACACATGTATTTAAGTTTGCCATAATTGATCAAGTGAATACATCACTCCGTGGAGGTAACTACAAAGCGCTCCTAGGGAAAAGAGAGAGTGTATGGCAAATTTTGACAGATGCTACCAGGGAGCCAGGAATTAATGACTTTATTACTATTAAACCTTTCTTGCAATTGATGTAAAGTGTTTTTAAACCATTTAAAGTTGTTTAAATTTGATATAATTCTTGTATGCACATTATATTATTTATTACCATCATCGTTTTTAAAAGATTTTTTAAGTTATATGCAAATATATATTTAAAAAAAAACACATAAAATAGCATTAGGTAGATATATTGTTAGGTTGGTTGTAATTTCTTTTTTTTTTTTTTTCAAAGGTTGTAATTTCTTGAACACAGTGTTTGAGTTTTCTTAAGTAACGTTACATAGTAACAAGTACTTTTGTACATTTTGTTACACTAGCAGTTTAATTCTGAATTGTTGGCTGCTTTGGCGCTAAAACGTTTTTAAAAATGAAGCGTATCTAAAGATTGAATTGTTCTGAAGAAGTCTGCTTGTGCAGATGAAAGCGCTTAACTAGATGAATTTGAGTGTTCTTGATCATGGTTTTTACTATTAAATACTTTGTTTTCCTGGTTCGAGTCATGTTCACTTGCTGCATTATAAAACATTACATAGACTATTGGTTGCTGTCTAGTGGATCATATTTAAGGTGTTGTCTTTGCTTTTGTTCCATATTCCGTGTAATCAATCGTCACATAAATAAATAGAGGCTTCTGTTATGGCAGCTAAATATATGTGGGTGGAGACTAAACATAAAATATTACAAAAACTGAGAATCTGGAAAGTCATATTTATGAGTACAGATAGTAAGATACAAGCAGTAAAAATGTTTTAGTCCATTAGGTTTTATTATTAGGTCACATCCCAAAGACAAGCAGTCGGTGGATTGGACACTCTAAATTGGCCCTAGGTGTGTGTGTGTGTGTGTGTGTGTGTGTGTGTGTGTGTGTGTGTGTGTGTGTGTGCCTTCTGTGGAAGGTTGGGTGCCGGGCTGGCAACTCAACACCGTAAAACTCCACTGCCAATCATGAGCGGACTGATGATCTGCTGTGGCAACCCCTAACCGGGAAAAGCCGAAAGAAGAAGAAGGTTTTATTAGGTCAGGCATATTTTTATCAACCAGAGGAGAACTTGTGGGCAATAATAAACAGTTGATGAAATTTATCTGGGAGGGGAAGAGAGCAAAAGTTAAGTGGGATGAGTTGAACTCCCAACAGAACAAGGTGGCTTAGGATTACTTGATTTGAAGGGATGTATAGACCTATGCTGTTAAGGCTCATATTCATAGCACAAGCAGAAAGTTATATCTCAGAATGGAAGAGGATAATGATGAAGTGGGGCAGTTTATTTAAAAAAAATAAAGAGGTAGTGGGATTTTTGTATGCAGGTCCCTGAAGAGAATGACAGCAACAGCACAGAGTATTATATTCATAAAGTAACAGAAAGTATTCTAAGAACTAAGCCAGTCCAAGAGTGAAGAACGGAGATTTTACTAATAGGAATGACTGCAGTTAGTGGTACAGAGAAATAGGTAAGAGGGGGCTGGAATTTACTGGAGAAGAATGGCAAAGGAGCCAAAATATTGGGAGTAAATATGAGAGAAAGGTAATAGAGAGGGATGAGGCCACGAAGAAGTTTGGACTACAGTTTAGAGACCATCTTCCATACAGGGACTGATGTCAGAATATAGGCAAAGAAAAAAGGATAGACAAATCTTTTTTTTTTCTCTCCAAACATCTTTATTAAATTTTCCCAAGTGACAAAGGCAGTCTTACATTTATATAAATGAAAAACATACAAAATTATACTACTTAAGTTGCACTGACACCACTGGAATAACTGTAGTTGCAAACATTGTACATCACTTATAAACCATCCAGTCATTGTCAGTTAAGCATTATATGGCTCTTTCAGATCCTGCCTCGTAAACCTCGTTCCTGTTTTGCATATATTGTTCCCACAATTCCCATTTTTTCTTATGTAGTTTGCTCCTTCACTTTTCTAAAGATCCCAGTTCCAATTGTTTTATCTCTGTTACTATATTCACAGATTCTAGTAAAGTTGGTCTAGATTTTGATTTCCATTTTCTAGTAATTGCTTTTTTTGGCAGCCACCATAATTAAACTCAGCAAGGATTTACTATGTCAAGGCAATTCCAATTCTGTGGCATAACTCAAAAAAAATCATCTCCCCAGTCACTTCAATCTGCTTACCCGTCATCTACGACAGCATGCTGTGCAGGGAATCCCTAAAGTTTGCCAGTTCATTACACTCCCAAAATTATGGTCCCAGCTACTTCTTTCTTGCCCATCACACCTCCAACATTTGCTGTCCACCTGAGGAAAAATTCTTTGCAATCTACATGGGATATAAAAATACTTATATAAACACTTCCAGGCAAAGATCCTAAATCTTCTAGACTTTGTTGCATAGTTGGGAGATGTACATATATCCCCCATTGTCTCTTTGTGAATTGCTTATCCAGTCTTTCTTCCCAATCCTTTCTAAGCTCCTCTGATTGATTCTTACAGTTATCATGAAATATTTTATGTGCCTTACTAATTATTCCTTTTTTAGTGGCAGTTTCTGGTCTAGAATCTATTAAAAACTCTACCAGTGCTGTTTTTTCATTTAGAAGGCCCCCCTAATTCTTTCTCTTTGCCTGTACTTTGATATCAATCCTTGATAGGGAAGGCAATTTCTAACCTGCAGTCCAAATAAATTCTGAGCCTCTTCCCATTCTGTTACCTTTCCCTTTCTAGTTATTTGCTCCCAATACCTTGGTTTCTTTACCAGTTTTCTCCAATAAATTCCAGCCCCCTCTTGCTTATTATCTGTATCCCTGACCGCAGTCATCCCTATTGGCAAAAAGCTCTTTTCTCCATTCTCGTGCTGGTTTGGTTTTTAAAATACTCCCTGCTATTTTATGAATATAGTACTCTGTATGATTTTGGTTGTTCTCCTTAAGAGTCTGCATCCAAAATCCCAGTCTCTCCTTATATCTTGAGCTTCCACCCTGTGTCAGCATCATTCCTTTCTACTTTCTATATCTCAAAATGTAATAGGATAATGATGAAGTGGGGCAGTTTAAAAAAAATGAGGTAGTGGGATTTTTATATGCAGGTCCCTGAAGAGAATGACAGCAACAGCACAGAGTATTATATTCATAAAGTAACAGAAAGTATTCTAAGAACTAAGCCATATTTCCAGCTTGTGCTATGTGTATAAGAGCCTTAACTGTGTTGCTCTAAAATAACCCCTCAGATTAGGTAATCCTAGTCTGCCTTGTTCTGTTGGTAAAATCAGCTTGTCCCACTTGACCCTTGCTGTCTTCCCTTCCCAGATAAAATCCTTCAACTTTTTTTTTTAAATTGCCATCCACAACTTCTCTTCTGGTTGATAAAAGTATGGCTGACCTGTGTATAAGACTAAAGGGACTAAAAACATTTTAATGGCTTATATTTTAGTATCCATATCATATAACAAAACTTCCAGTTTCTTAATTTTTATATTAACTTCTGTTTAATCTTTTCCCACATATCCTTAGCTGCCACGACAGAGTCATTTCTAATCCATACTCCTAAGTGCTTCTTATTATCATGTCCCCATAAATATGGATATTGTTAGATCAATTCTTGTGTGGGTACATAATTTACCGCTTTTGCCTTTGTTTTAGCTTCCTTAATTTTGTATCCAGAGAAGATTTGAAACTGTCTTAAGGTGTTCCACAACACTGTAATGTCCCTTTCTGGTTTTGTCATGTACAAAATAATATCATCTACAAATAGAGCCAGCTTTTCCTGACTAACATACCAATTATATCTTTGAATTTCTGAGTCCCTTATATTCTTTACTAATGGTTCTAAATGTACAAACAACAGGGGGGAAAGCAGGCAACCCTGCCTGGTTCCTCTTCTCAAGGAGAAATTATCTGAGAGGACCCCACCCACTTTAATACACACCTCCAATCCCTCATGTATTCTTCCAGTCGATCTTATAATTGCATCAGGGAAAACAAATGATTCCATTGCCCTGCTCATTTAATCCCAGTCTACTTTGTCAAGTGCTTTCTCTGCATCAAGACCCACCAATAAAAGTGGTAATTTCTTACATTCTGCTTCCCTCTGGATCATCAATGTTCTGTTAATATTGTCAGATGTTTACCTCCCCTCCACAAAAACCACACTGATCCATATCTGTCAATTTTGGTATCACTTTTGCCATTCTTTTAGCTATTATAGACATAATCACTTTATAATCATGGTTTAGTATTGAAATGGGTCTGTAAGAAGCTGGATCTGATGGATCTTTACCCTCTTTATGTATTACCATTACCACCGCCTTCTTCCAGGATGATGATGGTACTTCTCCTCTTAAAATACTATTAAACAAAACCTTTCAGATCTTTATCAGTTTTTTTCTCTCCTAACTTCCAAACTTCCACAGGAATACCATCTATTCCTGGGGACTTTCCTGTAGATTAGTTGCACATAGCCATTTTTATCTCATCCCTTCCTATACTCTTAGGAATTGAGCCTCATCTACCTCTAACTTTGGCATATTTAATACTTCCATAAACATTTCCATTTGTGCCTTTTCTTGATTCCCATATTTCTCTGCTTTATATAAATTTTTATAAAATTTCCGAAATATTTCTAGTACTTCTACATGGTCTTTTGTTATCTTATTTGTTATAGGTTCCCTAAGCTTGGTAACTGCCCTTTCCACTTTTTGTTGCCTGAATTGTTGTGCTAAAAGTTTTTGTGCTCTAGAATTATTATCAAAAAAAGTTCTAAATTTGTGCATATTATTGAGGTAATCCCTTAATTTCTGTTTAGCATTCTGCAGTTCCTCCTTAGCTTGTTCTGAGAGATTCCCCTTATTTTGCAATACTTTAACATTTGTCAATCCCGCTAAATAATTCTTGTTACTGTTTAACCATATCTCCCTTTCTTTTATTTCCAACCTTGTTTTAAACTCCACTTTAATTTTATCCCACTCCTTAACAGTGTTTTCAGAAGATAATTCTGTCTTCTGTAGTAGCTCTTGAATTAATTGCACAACAACTTCTTCTTTTGGCTTTTCCATTCCTTAAATTCCTCTCTTTTCAACCGATAGGTGGGAAAGCGCCAGTGACTCATTTTTGTTTCATTAAACTTACATTCAGTGGTGGCTGGTGACTTCAAATTGAAGAGGGGCTGCAGGAGACAGCGGAATGGGTGGGGCCAATGGAAAGGGGTGTGGCCAGTTAGAAAGGGGTGGAGCTATGCTCAAAACCACAAAAACTGGAACTTTAATTAAATATGCTGCCCTGGGTGCCAAACCATCATTATGAGAGTCCAATCAAGATGTGAAGTGTAGAAGAAAAAAAATATTTCAATGCATTGGCTGTATGATAGCTTACTTAATATCTAGATGGAAACGAAAAGGCTGTGAGGCATGAAAAAATAAATTACTTTTTAAATACATTACTGGAATGCCAGTCAAAATCAAGTGCAAGAAAAACTAGCAGCACTCAACTCAAACCACTTCTCCTTGCATTGCAGTCCTAATATATATTCAGATTTATAAAAAGTACCAAGTAACATGATGAAAGGAGCAATCTCTGTGATACCCCCACTTGTAAAAATTTTCTTATCCAAAAAAGACCTGCTGCCTGACAACAACTATCTACTTGTTTCATTGCGAAAACATGATCAAAGTAAAAAATGAACAGCAAACGAGAAGCAAGCTCAAGATAAATTGCTTAAAGGATTACTGCACAGGTTATGGACCACACATGATAGATTGGCATTCTGTTTAGTTTATGGGTAAAGCCTGCAGAGATGACTGCAAGTCTACAACAAAGGTAATGGGCTTCTTAAAATAGTGTAATTCTGTCCTTTATTACAAATACTGTCATATGCATTTCAATACCCAAGGCTTATATGTTATCTCGTTATGTAAGTATTCTCTGCATGGCAACAACAAAAAGGCTTTCAATGTTGGTAATTCTTTAACAGTAAGCTTACAGTCTCAGACAAGCTTACCTGATGGTCATGAAAGCATTGCTACTTAAAGAGCAACAGGCACTTTCTGAATAATAAGCAGCATAATCAACAGTATAGAAATATGACGGAAAACCAGAACATTCTGCAAAATCAAGCAAGGACAGATGAAAAGCCACTGTAGTACTTGTGTCTACCTTGGCTGGGGGGGGAGTGTACTCTGCACACTTATACTGCATAACTGCTCCTTGCCTTGCTTGGACACATCTAGAGTCACTACATGGGAGGAGTGGGGTGCAACAAGTACGTCTCAACTTGAAATGTCTCTGGCTGACTGCGATGGCCCTGACACATTTTTCATACCTCTCAACATCAGAGCAAAATCTGGACAAAGCCATACACAGAAGCGGGAGAAAGGCCCAAAAATAAGGACAATATTTAAAGATTGCTCAGAATAGTCGGTCTTGCATTAGTATGAATTTTCTGAAGGGTATGAAATCTGAAACTCAAATGTCTGTCATTATTTTCTTACTTCAGTCTTTAATGATTTGTCACTAATTTGCAGAAAACCACAATTTTATGAAAAATGGACCAAAAATGTGATGCAAAAATATAAAATAGTACAGCTGGAAACCTGTCAAAGGGACACTTTTTAATATTAGTACTGTTAGCTTGAGCAGCTAACAAAATAAATGAATCTACATTCATTTCTGAAATAAAAGTAATCTATAACTCTGATTATTACAGTTATTTATTAATTGTAAACCCTCCACGTTTTCTTCCAAAATTGCCATTTTGCGGAGGGATTATTAGAGAGACAGCAACATTTTGAGCCAAACTCAGGGACAGTTGAGAGGTTTGGATATGCCCAATTCTATAAAGCAATTTGCACGTACCTCTCAACCTGTTAACACAGGAAATCTGGACAAGGCCAAGTATATTGGGGGAACATACAAACATTACTAAAAATTGCTCTTGTATAAACTTAGTTGATAGAACAACAGGTCTTGCTTTAGCATGCATTTTTCTGAAGGTTATGGGGTCTGAAACTCAACTTTCATTATTTAGTGACTTAATTCCTTTGATTTGCCAGAAAACCACAAATTTTATGAGGAACAAACCAAAAATAAGCAGCAAAAAGGTATTCATTCCGTGAAAATCTGGACAGTTGAGAGGTATAGTTCAGCCGAGCTGGGGCTGTCTGAGTTTGCCATCCTTCCCCCCTCACAAAATCATGGTTGAATGGAGCCACCCCCTGCAGCCATTCCAATGTCCCATTACTTGGCTATTTTGCCCTATTTGCCATAAACGCTGCAATGTGCATACTGATTTACGTCTATGATGATTTGGATTTCATTTGCAAGTTTTATTTTGTATTTTACAGCACAAATACTAAGACATCTGCTGAACAAAGCAATGCAGTCTCACAATGAAAATAGACTTAGCATTAAAACTCTGCCCTTGAAACTCGCATTCATTGAAACAGCATTGAAATCCACATTCGAAGAAAATGCATTTGGGTAATATAACAATTAACTTTGGGCTGTTTTCAAATGATAGGTCCCTTGTTTTGAACATTTTTCCAGTAAACAATGAAACAAAATGCATGCACCAATAATGACAAAACTGCCCAATTGAGAACATTTCCATCATAAAAAGTCTACTCAGACTTGTACAGTCCACCAGTATCAGTAAATATGCACAATCTCTGCAGAAGTCAGTCATCTAAATAATTCCACATTGAAGAGATCTATAACTTTTGAAGAGGTTGCCACTAGCAAACAACTTTATATTTCATTGTTTCATCTATAAATAAAAGTGCCTGTTGCCCCTGAGGAATAAATTGCCTATATTGCATTAAAAAAAGGATAAGCTAGTAATATTGCAATAGGACATTCTCAGTACAACAGCATCCACCCCCTGTGGGAGTAGAACCCACAGCCTTCTGCATCAGAAGCAAGTACACTACCTGTTGTGCTAGTAACAATGCAAGCAGACTCAGCATAAGCAGCACTAAACTTCTCTTCCCCTGCAGCTCTCAGATCCTTGTAAAATATCAATACTCAACTGTATCTCTCAACTTCACAAGCACAAGAAATCGGGAAAATGACAACATTTACTGGGGGGAGACAAAAGCCCAAAAACCAGGGACACATTAAACGTTGCTTGTATAATCTTGGAAAGTTGCTAGAATAAAAAAAATGCTGTGTTGCCACCATGCCTTTTACTGCCCAGGTCCCTGTGCAAAACACTCAGAGTAACATACCACTATGCCAAATCAGCTGTTTTGTGAAAGAGAAGAAGACTGAAACTTAAATAGCTACCATTTAGTGAATTCAGTTGTCACCATAGCTGTTAACCTCTTGGCACAAAACACCTGGACAAACCCAGTAATGGAGGAATATAGCCCGCAAACATATTCAGTGAATTCAGTTCTTGCCATAGCTCTCAATGGGGGATACAGTCCCATAAATAGGGACAAATTTCAAATATTCATGTTATAAATTTAGAAAATTGTGAGAATAAAAGGTTTTGTATTACTATGTACTTTCTGAAGAATATGAAGTCTGAAATTCAAATGCCTGTCTATTTTATTTATTTAACATTTGTTAACCAGGAAAGTCTGATTTGAAACAAAAAACAATATTCAGCAGAGGCCTAGGGAGAAATAATGCAGACATGGAGAAATAATGCAGACACATGTCTTTGTAACATGGGAGGACACAAGGGCAAACCCACACAAACACAGGGACAATGTGCAGACTCTATGCAGAAGGTACCCCAGCCAAGAATAAAACCAGAGAACCTGTAGCTGTGAGGCACCCCAGCCAAGAATCAAGCCAGAGAACCTGTAGCTGTGAGGCAACAATGCTACCACTGCACCATGAAATATGTAAGGATTTAAGTATTCAGAAACCAGAGATGTCATGAGGAACAGAACAGCAGGAAATATGAGGCAAAAATCTGCAAACATTTCAGAAATGGTGGTGGGTAGGGAATTCAGGCTCTTGTCACCTATACTGAAGGTACAGGGTTCAAGCCTGATCTGTCACCAGCAGTATAAAGGAACTGAGGCATTTCACACACACACAGACACTTGTTCAGGGCAACCCTTCTGTTCAAATAAAACCTGTGCTGCAATCCTAACACACAGACCTTGTACCTCATTCTGTTCACAGCAGCAAGCCTAACACATACCTTGTACCATATTCTGTTCACGGCCTTGTTCAAGGCAACCCAAACCCCCCATTCACTGAAATAAGGCAACCCTTCTGTTCACGGCAGCAAGGCAGCTAACTTAGTAAGCAGCAATAATAATAATAATCCAACCGCTGTAAGGCCACCCTTCTGTGCAAGACAGCTAACTTAATAAGCAGCAATAATCTTGTTTGTCACAGACAGCTAACTTCAATGCACCAACTCTTCTGCTGGACACAATTCTGGTTTCTGTTTCCTGCTCGTTCCAACATTCAAGACTGCAGACCTTGCATTCCGATCCCTTTCCAGTCTGTGCGGTTAACACCGCATAGACTTCTGGAAAATTAGCAGTCTGCTGCCTTCTTCCTGAATCCGGACTGGGAAGGCAGCATTATGTTATGCAGTAAGTCTAGGCTCTAAGAGGAATGTACCATTGTGTGGTCACAGCTGGGGGGGGGGGGGGCTGCAGTCCTATATCACGAGCTGCCACTGCTTGCATTTTTATTTTAGTTATTATTGGTGCATGATCTGAAATAGTTATTGGGTGTGTTTCAAGACCTTCAATTAAGTGCACTTGTTCCCGTGAGACATAAAATCTATTTAGCCTAGCCCAGTTTTTTATCTTGGTGAGTAATATGTAAATTCACTCCAAACTCCTAATACTGAATTCACATCTTCCATGCCAAACATTTTCAGAAATTTCTTCAAAAATCTAACCTCCTTTTTGTTTTCCTTTCTAGGCCTCCCAGACACATCTTCACTGTTGAAAACAAAATTCCATTCTCCACCTGTAAGTAATATTCCTTGATGAAAGCTGATTATTTCTCCCAGAATTTTCTTAAGCTCCATTCTAGCAGTTTTAGGGAGATGTAAATGCATGCCAGTGTAATCCTCCTCCCTAGCCAGTAGCCCCTTAGTACTATGCATCTTCCATTATTATTTCCCCCCCCCTTCTATCACTATTGGAGCTCCTCTTGCAATTAATATAAGTACTACTCTTTTCCTTTGCCTCAGATGTTCTGCTGAATAACCACCCTGAAAACCTTTCTTTATCAAATTCACGTGTTCACTTCTTTCCAGGTGCATCTCCTGCAGCATAGTTATTTGCACTCTACATTTTTTTAATATATTTAACTACTCTTATCTTTTTTATATTTATCTGTAAGACCATTCAGATTGAAAGACATTACAGAAGGCATCATTTTCTTATATAGTTATTACCATCTTTTATGTACAACTGCTCTTTTGCTAAATATCTAGTTCCAACTTTTGTTACATGTATATACTGTTCGGCAGCTTAGTCCTTTATACAGTTGTTTCATGTCATATCCATTTGCGCCTATGTCACATCTTGCATAACTTTGTCTTTTTTTGAAAGCCCTCAAACAGAACAAACAACTCACCTCCACAAAAAAAAAAACCCTCCTAAAACCTACGAACTTAACAATAACACACAAAACTATGTACATCTTCAAATATTGAAATTTTTGCTTCCTAATAAGAACAGATGTTCTAAGTTGATAGCTCAACAGACAGGTTAAAGTTAACTAAAAAGAAAGGTTAGTCGTGCAAAAACGCATGGTACAGCCTGTGCTGTTAGCAAGTGCTATTTGATTTTGTATATCTTTATAACTCTTCCAGTTGAGATTCTTGAGAAAACACTAGAATGCTTTCAGTAAACACTTTTCTCCAAGCCATTTCTCTTTATCAAATTGTCTTCTAGTAACATGTAAACCAGACAAAAAACTGCTAAAGGGTACCTTCTATGTCAGAAAAAAAAGCCTTACAGTATACCATATTCTTTTTAATTTATATGCGTTGTAATAAACGTGTTACTGTATAATGCGTAGGGTTTTTACCCAGTCATTTCCTTATGCAAGCATGAGAAAAAGCACACTGATTTTTATTTTGTCATACTGTCTTAACCAGACCCTTTTGCTCTCCCCATCTCCTCCTCGTTTTTTTTCCATTGGAGTGCCTACATTTCTCAAAACTGAACAAATAAAAAGGGAGGAGTGAACAAGAAAAAAACAAAAGCACCTGTTTATATTAGTATCCCTATTGCATTTAAAAAAAAGACTGAGAGAACTTTACTTCATGTCTAACTGGTTTTGTATTATCCTTAAAGCTGTCCCACCTGGAAAACCCCCCAGTTGTTTTCAGGGAACATTATGTCCTAGTCAGTGTCTCTGTTCTGTTTTCTTATTTTCCCTCAGTCGACCCCCTTCCACCAGACTGTATGTAGTATTTCTCTATCAGATTGTCTCCATGGAGGTATGAAGAAAAGCTGCAGAAATGCTACCTAATATACATATTTTACATGTGCTAGGAAAAAAAGCCTTATATAATGTTCAATATTCTTTCATTTACTTGCTCTTTGTCTTAAAACAAATGCCCTTGATCAGACATTTCCCCTTGTGAAAAAAAGCACATTCATTTGATCTCTGTCATACCCCCTTAGTCAGCCCCCCCTTTTTAAGTCATTACATTGCCTCTTTCTCAAAACTGCAGAAGAAAAAGAGAAAAAGGTAGAAAAATAAAAACACCTGTTTGCAATCCTCATTACACCCGAAAATAGCATGCAAAGAAAACCATGCAACACAGATACAGTACTATTAAGAAAAGTATGTGTTTTCTGTAGTGTTCTTCCCTCTTTTCCCTTCTCCTAAGCATTTTTCCGAACATTAATGACATGAAGTAGGGCATATACTTAGTCCCCCAACTCAGCAAACAAATTTTGAAGTACAATATTTCCAGATTTTCTTGTGCTGTCATATTTCGCAAATATAATTATTGCATTGTAATCCCTTATTACTGTTCTCCATCACCCATATCCTCTCTCTGCTTCATTTCCAAATTACTCTTAATTCCTCTTGTCAGCTCTCATGCTCCCTTCCTTCTCTCCAACATTTTCCTTTGAAATACTAGAAAAGGTTTCACAGGTGCAGTCTCTGTGGTCTTGATTACCAGAGGAACAAAAAGCCGATTCTTCTTCTGTTTCACAGCTCAGTTTTTGTTGGGCATACTTTTGTATTTCCTCCTTATCGTGCACTACTTCAAAAAATGATTTTGTCCCTCTAGGGAAGAATACCTTGAAGACAGCTGGGTACAGCAGTTTGAATCTCACACCTGCATCTCAGCATTCTGTGAATAGAGGAATGAATTTACTTTTCTTTTGCCTGGTGTACAATGAGTAATCATTCTCCACAAAAACTTTGCTGTCTCCTACTACGTTTAGTATTTTGTCCTTCTGCCACAGTTTTGACAAAATCAACTCTTTCTGCTGGTAAGATTGCATCCTTACTATTAAAGGTCTAGGTTGCTTTCATATAGCTTGATTTGGAGCATACACAGGATGTGCCTGTTCAACTAACAAGTCCTGCTGTGGAATACCAGTCCATTTGCTTATTTGTGCTTTCATAAATTGAATGCAGTCTGTTCCTTCCAGCTTCTCTGATATTGCTGAAAATCACAAGTTTTCCCTACATGCTCTATCCTCCAATTCTATAATTTTTTGAAGCATTCCTTCCTGAGCAGTCTTGTATTCAGCCAGCCTTTTCTTCATTTCGACCTCTCAATTTTGCAGCTTTATCATCTCATCTGAATGTCTGCTTAAAGCTTCTTCCATTTGTTCCAGCCTTTTGTTTGTGTTGATATACTGTGTCAGTGTTTATTTTAACCAGGGTCAATATGCAGTTGTCTTGTATCATCTTGTAGGTTATTGGAAGTCATGTCTGAAAGTTGCATTACTTTTTGCTGAGCAGCTGCAAAACTCTCCCTAGTCGGTGTTTCTTCCTCACTTTTTGTTGCTGATTTTTTTCCCAAGTCTTCTATATTTCTGTATTCCTGGAATCCAGGTAGTGTACTTAACTAGCCAGTTACTGAAATTCACCCATAAACAGAAGTCTACTGGCCTTCTCTGCTAAGTTTCTGTTTTCACACTGGGAGAGCTAGAAATAAGTTGTTACTCAGTGTGCAGCCATCTTGGAACTAAGAATCAGAGGAGGTTAGAAACGTTTGGGAAGATATATTGGATAAGCAATTCACAAGGAAACAATGGGAGAACTTATGTATGGATCCCAAGTATGCAACAAAGTCCAGAAGGTGTTTTCTTACCCTAAGCAGACGTCAATGAATTTTTTCCTCTGGTAGATAGCATATGTTGGAGGCATGATGGGGAAGAAAGAGTTAACTGGGAACATATATTTGGGAGTGTAATGAGTTGGTAGATTTTAAGCATTTCTTACAAAGTACTCTTGTCAGAAATGTTGGGTGAGCAAATGCCTGTAACTAAGGAAATCATTATTTTGAGCTGGGACACAGGATCTGCATTGCCTAGACATAGTCGATTTTAATTCTGTTGGCTGCCAAAAAAAGCAATTACTAAAAAATGGAAATAAAAGTTTAAACAAACTGTATTTAAAGCATTGGATATTATAAAAGTGATGAAAAACTGGAAGAAGTATATTTAGAAAAGGGAAGGAGCAAATTACATAGGAATAGAAGGAAGTTGTGGGAACAGTACATGCAGAATAATGCTCAGGAGAAAGTGAGGTTTAAGAGAAGGACATATTTCATCAATTTATGTAGTGATAAATACAAAGAAAAGATGTATGATATTTAATGTATGTAAATGGAAAAATATTAATATGGTTTATTTTAGTTTCTGTTAATACATGTTTGCCTATCTCTAAGTCATAATTTAATAAAGGTGCTTAAAAAAGGGCATGCAGCCTACTTCAGATACACAAACCATGCTTTCTCCATCCAGTAATGTTAAATTGCATATCTACTCCTGTAAATGGGCCTAAACCACAGACAGCAAATACCAGTAAAACAGATATCATAATTTCCATTTGATAACTCACATCATTCTGCTTTAGAGCTATATTCTGTAGAGAAGTATTGAAGGCATTTGAAATTGTAGATCCGTCAGTAAAATGCACATCACTGTATCCACAGATCTGATGATCTGAAGTAGGAGATTCATTTGTCTGCAACCTGTGGGTATGGATCCGATATCGGATCCGAACCGGCATGGTTTATCCAGCTATGGATCCGAGCTCCTAGCTCCTCCCCTCACCCATAATGTCCTGCTCTCCCTACATGACCTCAGATCTAGTTTGCCGCGCATGGTGACAGCTGGATTTTCCTGAGCTCCTGAGCGAAGTGATTTTTCTTGTGAAAAATAGATTTTTGTTAGTTTAAATTTAATATCTGTGTGAAAGTTTTAGGTTTCCTATATATTTTATCTTTTTGGGATTAATTTACTTTACTTTTTTTACCCTCCCCTCGCTGGTGCATAGTAGTATGTGTGAGCTGTCTTTGGGGCCTTGTGTGAGTGTGTAGTTTTTTTTGTACTTTGCTTTACTTTTTGTTTTGTTGTTAAAAAAAACAAAAAACAAAACAAACAGCAGTATGTCGGAGGCCCCAAAGCCTATTTTCTCTAAATGCTCCGATTGTGGCCATAAGCTATCCCCTGCTGATGGCCACACTCGGAGCGTTCGATGCCTTGGGGTTGAACACCTCACCTCTGGGTGTTCAATCTGTGCAGGGTTCAACCCCAGGGCATTGAAGGAGCGGAGGTCGAAGCTGGTCTTGGCGGGACTCTTGCCCCCGGACTCGGCTTCGGCCCCCGCCCCATTGGTGGTTACTGCTCCGGCAGTTCTTGCCTTGCCTGCTCCCCCTCCTCCTCCCGGGATTCAAACTCCCTCTAAGGGTTTGGAGGAGAGGGAAGCCAGGAAGAAGGACCGGAGAGAGAAGCACCACAAGCGGCGGGCCGAGACCTCCGTCTCGGCCCCGCCGGCTAAGCGGGCTTCTCCTCCGGCCTCTCTGGCTGCTGGCTCTCCTCCTCCTCGGCTCCGGTCTCACTGTTTTTCACCGGAGGATGAGGAGGCCCGACCTCCTTCGAGGCTATCGAGGCGGCACTCAAGGTCTACCTCGGTAGCCTCGTTGAGGTCTACCTACAGCCTCTCTGATGCTGATCTGGACCGGATGATGCGAAGGCTCATCCAGGCCCAGATGCAGATGGGAGTGCTCCTGCCTCCCCCCCCTCTGGGGGGGGGGGGGAGCTCGACCCCATTTTTCAAGCCCATAGCTCCTTCTCCGACCCGCTACCCGGGTTCGGAGCGCTCGTAGCCAAGCAGCCTCGGAGCCGGGGATTGGTCGTCGCCGACAGTACTGGGTACTTCGGATCCGACCCTGCCCTCGAGTTTGTCGGATCCGACCTCTCGGAGCCTTGGCCCGAGCTTCGGATCCGAGGGACTCGGTCTGCCTTCGGCGCCATCCCTGTCTGAGCGCACTGTTCCCTTGGATCCGAGGGGCTCGGCGCCGGCTCCGATCAACTCATCGGATCCGAGGGGGAGCCGACTTTCGGATCCTATTGTTGAGGCTGGCTCCCCCTCGGCTTTTGATGTGGTGGAGAGGGCTCTGTTGAGGGCATCCGGACCCCCGGCCCTTGCTTCGGCTCCGTCCCGCACTCCATCTGCTCTGGGCCAGGCTTCCATCACCCGGCCACTGGGACAGCCCGCTTCATTGCCCCAAGCAGTCCCCTTGGAACTGGACATTGCTGGTGAGGGCTCCTCGGACAGCCCCCCCCGAGGAAGCACCTCGCAAGCATACGTGTAAGAGGAGGCACATAGACTTCCCCGAGTCTTTAACTGAAGACACTGACTTGGAGGAAGGGGAAGGCTCCCCAAGATCACCCCCTGAGGATGTCTCCTTTGGAGACATCATGGAAATGTTACGGATCAGAGATGGGTGGTCTGCCCCAAAGTCTTCCTCGGACGAGTCCGTGTTCTTGGAGGCATTTCAAGCGAGCCCGTCTACCTCTTGGGTGTCCCCTCCTGCCGACCCCCTGGTGGACCTTATTACCACCAGGGCGTGGAAGGAACCGGACACCGTGGAGCCAATCCCCAAGAGGCCCGATAGGATCCTTAGCCCCCCTGCTGACCGTGCCCACTGGAGCAAGGTACCCCCGGTAGATGCCATGTTGTCGGCAGCAGCCACTAAGAGGGAACTCGCCCAGGAGAGTCCCTCAGTCCATCCCCCGAGCAAGGAGTCTCGGATGATGGACCGTTTGGGGAAGCGAATGTTTAGTTCAGCGACCTTCTCAGTGAGGGCGCTCAACTATTTGGCACATGTCATTAGGATGCAGCACGATCTTATCAAGGAATACGCTGCATCCCCCCCAGAGTCCATGTCGGAGGAGGACAAACTTATGCACTCCACCCGTATGGCCACTCTTCGTTCTGTGACCAACACCTCTGTGCGGTTACTTTCCCACGCTACCAAGGGAGCCGCTAGAGCTGCAGGAGCGGGCCTAGTCACACGACGGCAGGCCTGGCTCCGCCACTGCAATTTTACGGAGCCCTTCAAGGCGTCATTCACGAACGCCCCCTTTGACGGTTCTGCCCTTTTTGGCAAGATGGTTCGCGACACCTTGGTTCAGAGCGAGAAGGACGGGAAGACGCTGTCTGCCGTCGGAGTCTGCTTCTCTGTGCCCCAGAGGTCCTACTCTAGGAACCAAAAGGGCCAGAAGAAGATGTGGTTCCAGAAGTCGCAGCACTCCCAACCCGCTCCAGACAACCAGTCCTTCCGCGGCAGAGGAGGACAGGGAGGGCGCCACCCTAGGGGCAGAGGGGCTCCCAGGAACTTTGGGTCCAGGGAACCTTTCTCTGAGCGGCCCACGCAGCAACCCTGAGGGGTTGCCCGACTGCTCCACTCTGGAGGCAGTCGGGGGACGTTTCTCGGAGCACCAAGCGGCATGGGAGTCCATTACATCGGACCGCTGGGTACTCCAGATTATATCCAGAGGTTACAAGATCCCCTTTCTTCATGTCCCAAAGTTAAAAACCCTCCCCGATGTTCCACCCGATCAGAGGGAGGCCGCTT
Organism: Protopterus annectens; assembly: GCF_019279795.1. Lineage (NCBI taxonomy): Eukaryota > Metazoa > Chordata > Ceratodontiformes > Protopteridae > Protopterus > Protopterus annectens. The sequence goes on along the minus strand of NC_056743.1, from coordinate 1,171,760,979 downwards.
CAGCAGAAATTGGCCATCTGCTGAGAAAAAGAGCCATCCAGCCCGTCCCCCAGACCAGATCGGATCAGGGTTCTACTCCAGGTTCTTTTTAGTGCCAAAAAATACGGGGGACCTAAGACCCATACTGGACCTGTCCCTATTGAACCTGGCAGTTCCCAAAGAGAAGTTCCGGATGGTCACTTTGCAATCCATCCTCCCCCTTCTAGGGGAGAATCACTGGATGTGCTCTATAGACCTCAAGGATGCGTACTACCACATTCTGATGGACAGACGATCCAGGAGGTTTCTTCGCTTCCGGCTGGGAGCCAGTCACTACCAGCTCAGGGTCCTTCCCTTTGTTCTCACCACAGCCCCCAGGGTGTTCACCAAAGTATTAGCAGTGGTTGCGGCCCACCTGAGGCTTCAGGGGGTGCAGGTCTTTCCGTACCTAGACGACTGGCTTCTCACCGCCCCAACAAGGCATCTACACTCTTTGGCAGGAGACTCCTTTCTTTGTCTAGCTCCCTGGCTAGGCATCACGGTAAACATAGAAAAGTCCAACCTGGTCCCTACTCAGATAATAGATTTTATAGGAGCCAGGTTAGACACGAGAAATTTAAGAGCCTTTCTCACAACCGACAGAGTTCGGAATCTACGACTCCAGGTGCGGGCCATCCTTCAATGGACACTTCAGGTGCAATAGTCATTTCTCTCTCTCCCCCTGTATCATTCCATTGCAATCAGCAAGGCTTGCAAGCGGTCTCTCTTGTGGTGGCTCCATTCCCCGGACCTCCACAGGGGCCGCCCCTTTTGTGCATCTCCCCCTCTCGCCACATTGACCACGGACGCTTCCCGCCTCGGGTGGGGGGGGGGCATTTTGTGGGCCGGACGGTCCAAGGCACGTGGAGCGATTCAGAGACCTCCCTGCATATCAATGTTCTGGAAATGAGGGCGGTGCTCTTGGCGTTGCAAGCATTTCAAGCCCTCCTTCCCCTGGGAACAATTGCGATTCAATCAGACAACATGTCGGTGATCTGGTACATCAACAAACGGGGGGAACCAGGTCTTACCCTTTATGTCGAGAAGCCATGAGAGTGTGGGAATGGGCAATCTCCACCAACTGCTTTCTCATCGCAACGCATATTCCGGGTCGGACCAACATCCTAGTGGGCAAGCTCAGTCGCACCATTCTCTCCCCGTACGAGTGGTCTCTCAATTTTCAAGTAGCGAAACATATCTTCGCACAGTGGGGGACCCCCTGTTGCGATCTCTTTGCTTCTCCCTTAAACGCCAAGTGCGACAGTTTTTTCACTCTAATCCCCCCTCCAGGGGATTCTCCGAGAAACGCTCTGGTGCATGCTTGGCCTCCCGGTCTTCTTTACGCATACCCCCCTCTACCTCTGATGCTTCAAGTACTTCAGAAAGCCTCTCGGTTGGGGTGCAGAATGATCCTCATTGCCCCGTTCTGGCCTCGACCGATCTGGTTCCTTTACCTAAGGTCTCATTCAGTGAATCCACCTTGGATTCTAGATCCCATTCCGGATCTGATATCACACCCATCGAACCTACCAACTCCGAACCTGGACAACCTGAAGTTCACTGCTTGGCTGCTCCAGTTCCACTCCTAATCAGGACTCCCGGTATCTCGTCCCCAGTTAAGGCCATTCTGGTGGCGGCCCACAAGCCCTCTACCAGAAAAATTTACCGCAGTAAATGGAAGCGTTTCTCCATTTGGGCAGAGCGGCAAGGCCTAGATCCTTTCACGGTTCCCCTTCCTTTGGTTCTCGATTTCCTTACTACTCTCTTTAATGATGGCGCCAGTAGTTCCACGGTCAAAGTTCAGCTGGCAGCCATATCTCATTACCATGTTGGTCATGACTCAGGGTCTCTTATGTCAGCTAAGTTATGCAAAACCTTCCTAAAAGGCACCTTTTTGCTCAGATCCCCTGTCAAAGAAACTGTTCCCCCGTGGGATCTTTCCTTGGTACTTCAGGCCTTGACCGCTCCTCCCTTCGAACCTGCGGCCACAGTCGATCTTAAATTCTTGTCCTTTAAGACTGCTTTTTTGGTAGCCATTACTTCAGCTAAGAGAGTTTCTGAGCTTCAGGCCCTGTCCATGAACCCACCTTATTTGATCTTTCATCCGGACCGAGTGTGCCTCAGGATCAATCCCTCCTTTCTTCCTAAAGTAGCTTCGGAAGCTAACATTAATCAGTCCATCAACCTCCCTGTTTTCTTCCCTAAGTATCAAAACAAAGGCGAATACAAGCTGCATTCCTTGGATGTTCACAGGCAGCTTCGTTTTTACCTACATAGGACAGCTGGTCATAGGCAATCAGACCAGTTGTTCATTTCTTTTGCCAAATTCAATCTGGGTAAACCAATTTCCAAAGTTTCTTTGTCACGCTGGATTTCTCAGTGTATTCTGTTGTTGGCGTACCAAGCCTCTGGGAGGCCCGCACCGGAGGGAGTCCATGCTCATTTGACCCGGTCTGTCTCTACTTCAGCGACCTTTAAGTCTAGGGTTCCTCTGGATGACATTTGTTCAGCAGCCACTTGGGCTTCATCTCATACCTTTATTACTCATTACAAGCTGGACATCACTTCTAGAGGTAGAGCATCCTTTGGCTCCGCTGTGCTCCGGAATATCCTTCCATGATGGCCACCCAAGATTCAGGTAGCTGGGGACTCTGTCCCACAGGTTGCTGACAAATGAATCTCCTACTTCAGATTTAGAAGTTATGTACTTACCATAACGTTCCATCTGAGTAGGTGGATTCATTTGTCTGCAACCATCCCACCCTCCTATCCCCCTGGCCTTGTCAGTTTCCTGCATAGGGTGTGTTACCCTTTGATTAGGGTAGTTGGTGCAGGGCAAACTCGATCTGAGGTCATGTAGGGAGAGCAGAGCATTATTGGTGAGGGGAGGAGCTAGGAGCTCGGATCCATAGCTGGATAAACCATGCCGGTTCGGATCCGATATCGGATCCATACCCACAGGTTGCAGACAAATGAATCCACTTAGATGGAACGTTATGGTAAGTACATAACTTCTAATTATCCATATCTTCATTCATCACCACAGGATCTAGGATCCGATATCAGATCTGAGCCAGCAGTATTCATCAGACAGTCCAAGACGCCGGCTTCTCCCTCTCCCATAATGCCCTGCTGCTCTCCAATTCTGAGATCTCGTTTGCTCTGCAGACTTGTTCCTCTGGCTCTTGCTGGTTAACTAAAGACTTTTTGATCCTTTTTTATCTTTTGTAGTTTTATAGTGTAGGGTAGTCTAGTCTTGTAGTTTTTATAGAGTAGATACCTTCCCTACCTTTGGTTAGTCTAGTTTTGTGTGTGTGTGTGTGTGTGTGTGTGTGTGTGTGTGTGTGTGTGTGTGTGTGTGTGTGTGTGTGTGTGTGTGTGTGTGTTTGGGGCTTTGATGCCCTTTTTCTTCTATCAGCTGTTAGGGCTTTATTCATTGTTTCCATACCTTTAGTAGTAGTTTAGTGGGTTTACAATGTCTGATAGGGCTGCTTGTTTTAAAAAGTGCTCCTTGTAGTTGAAAATGCCTTATTCCAATATGCACGAGGAGTGTGTTTATTGCTTGGGCCCCTGCACATGGAGGTTAAATGAGACCTTTGTGCCGCATTTAACCCCAGGGCCGTAGCAGTGCACCGCAACAAGTTACTTCTTAAGGGCTGGTGCAAGGGGGTCCCTTTGTGTCCCCCTTGCAGGCTTCTGCTTCTGATCCTGATCCGAAGAGGAAGACCCCTTCTTCTCCAAATTCCTGCCAAGAAACCATGGCTGTCGGATCCTAAGTCCCTGGATTCGATCTCAGCCTGGTCTTCCTTGGATCCGAGGTCAGTAGAGCCAAGAGCAGCAGAGCTTTCGGTAGGTTCCAGATCCTCCCCAAATCAGAAGCCCTTGGATCCGGCCAAGTTGGGGCCAGCCCCAGATCTGACCACTGAGCCAATTAAGCCATCAGATCTGGTCATTATGTTGGAGGAGTTCTGCAGTCCCTTCCACCTCCAAACAGAGACCACTGTTTGCTCCAAGGAATTGGATCTATTCCTGGAGTCTGGCAATAGGTCACAGAGGTCTCCTACCAAGTCTATCCACTCCTCTTCCTCCTGAAGATCTTCTAGGAGTCTTGTGCACTCAGACATGGACGAGATGATGAGTTTTCTCAAGGCCCAGATAGAGTTGGGTCTTCTGGCTTTTCCTGCCCATCCAGCCAGGGGAACCTCTTCTCCCCCCCCCTCCAGCTTCTCGTTCTTTTCATCCAGCCCTGTTGAGTTTGGATTCCAGGGACCAGGGTGTTTGCGGCCAGACTCTGGAGAGGCCTAGTATTCCTCTATTCTTGTCCCTACCGGGGTCCCTGGCTTATTCTGTTCCTTCACCTGCAGAGTGAGGTGAGTCCTATGACAGAGTGGTAGACACTGGCTCCACTGGGGGAGGATCTGGTACCTTGTTTTCGGACCGATCCCCTCCTCTTTGCATTTTGGCTTTGGTAGCTCTGGTATCATCTGGGGGTGGTTTCTGGATGTGTTCCTTCTCCATGGGAGACTTCACCCTCAGACTTGGGGGACAGGCCCGCTTCCAGCCCCATGCCTTTCTGGGTGGTAGAAAGGACCTTCTCCAGGTCTGGAGTTTCTTCTGCTACATCTCCAGGTCCCACCAGCCTCTGTCTACCTTAGCTGGTGAGTCATCACATCCTGTCCCGTGTCAGCCTACCAATTGAGCCTTCGGGGTTTTCTTCCCCAGTGGGAGTCCCTGACTTTCCCAAGTCCTCCCCTGAGCGCCCAGCGGAGGAGGTTCATTGTAAGAGAAAGTGCAAGAGGAGGCACTTGGACTCCCCTGCGTAGCCTCACAACAAGGATACGGACCTTGAGGAAGGAGATGGGTCCTGCAGATCTCAGACTGATGATGTTTCCTTCTGAGACATCCTTGAGCTCCTAAAACAAAAGAGCAGATGATCTCCCCAACCCCCGTCTTCTGAGGAGTCCATATTTCTGAAGGCCTTCGGGACAGACACTTCTACCTCCTGGGTGCTCCCCCCCCCCCACCCCGCACACACACACACACACACTGATGAGTTAGTAGATCTGATTGCCAGCAGGACCTGAAAGGAACTGGATGTAGTGGAGCCTGTTCCTAAGAGGGCTGACAAATTCTTTAGTCCCTCTGGAAGCGTTTGTTATGGAGCAGAGGTGTACCAGTCGATGCTGTTGTGCTGGCCACCACCACGAAGAAGGAGCTGGCAGAGCTGCACTGTCCATCGCCTAAATAGGGAGTCCCGGGCGATAGACCCCTTTGGGGAGCAGGTGTATGCCTCAGCTGCCTTTGGACTGAGTGCGACTGACTGACTGACACATTTTATCCACCTCCAAAGGAATTTGATTCAAGAGCTTTCCACCTCCCTTGCCAGAGTTATTGCCAGCGAAGAACCTCATGCAGTTATCTCCCAAGCTTGCCACTCTGACCTCTTTAGCAAATTCCTCAATAAGGCTAATCTCCAGCACTGTGGAGTCTATCTTTCGAGCCGGTGACATGGTCATTGTTTTGCAGTGCCATTTACTAATGCCCCTTCAATGGTTCCACTCTCTTTAGGCCCTCTGTAAAGGACACTTTGACCTGCAGTGAGCAAGAAGGGAAGACTCTGAGGTAGGAAGCAAACTTTCGCCCCCCAGAAGTCCTTCTCGAAGACCCAGTGGGGAACCAGAAAGATGTTGTTCTGTAAGATGCAGTCTCCCTTTCAGGACACTTCTGATGAACACTTATCCAGAGATAAGTAAGTAAGCTCCCATTAAAGTATTTTGACCAGGATTCTGCTTGATGTAAGAAGTTAAATGGGATGGGAGGGAAACATCAAGAAATTAAAAAAAAAAAAAAGTGTAAAACACCCAGGCCAGATGTTTTACCCTTAGAAATGTAAATAATGCTGAAAGCCTAGTGTGTTAAGGGTTTTGCTAAATTAGCGAATTATGTTTAGTAACTGGCGGTGCACCAGATATGTGGAAACAAGCTGTTTGTAACGGTTATTCACAAACCATACTAGGATCCTGCTCAAGTTGGGTCGTATAGACTAATATTGATACGTAATCATAATTATAAGTTATTTACCAACTGCCAAAAGCCTAGTCCCATATCCTCCTGTCATTTATTGTTCTGTACTGTGCAGAACCAGCCTTAATACTTAAAACAAATCTATAGCTTTCATATGCCAATGAAATCAAAGATTATGTTGCAAGGTTGGATGTGGAAAAGATATTTTGACAGGATTTGTTACAGTACTTAATTGAAGTACTTAGAGTAGCAAGTTTTCCTGAGAGAGTATATATCTTATAAGACGCAGACTTTCCCAAAGTTTTAATTTAAGTAGAGGCATGAGACAGGCGTGTTCCTTTTACTCTTCTGTATTCACTGTTCATCTGTACCCCAGACAACTAAGTTGAAGCAGACACCAGTAAAGGGTTGTGAATTGCAAGCATTACAAGTTGCCACTTGTATGCAGACGACTTGCTTCTTTACTTGACAGATCCTGAAAGGGATTTAGAAGTAATATTTCAGGATCATTGTTGATGTGATAGAATTGATGGATGGAAGATAAACACACAAAAGACTTGAGTCAAAAAGTATAACATAGTGATTGGCTGTATGAAGCATATCCCTTACTGAGTAACCCTAGTCAGCTAATGTGCTTAAAGACAGAGAGAGTTAGTTAGGGAAAATGGCTGGGGGTTATTGGTATTATGGGTTCATAGGAGGCTACTAAACTAACGGCCCTAGAAGCTTTACAAGCCTAGTCATGTAAAAGTCTGTGCACCCAAATTGAATGTAGTTAGATGGTCGTCATCAGCAGAGCGATTCTGTGATCAACACCAACTACCCCTGTCCATGAGGGACATAAGTGCCACCCCCAGGGTGAATTTATGGTCACCCATAAAAGCAGACTGCATTTAAAGTGTTTTTGCTACTGTCATTAGCTCATTCTTTCCAATACAGAGAACTTTGCCTTTCCTGTAAGTAGCCTAATCCAGATACAGATTTGCCGTATCCAGGACTGTTTGTAAGCTTCTGTGCCCCAAGCCTTTCAGTGTTGGAGGGAAGCCTTCTAGCTTATCAGTGGGAGTGGTAAGCACTAGGTAGCCTATCTACAACAAGATCCAGATTCTTAGTTTTAGCACTTGAATTTGCTTATCCGTGCTCAACACTTGTTCAGAACTTGTTTTAAGCACTGCCTCACTCTGTTAGAGAAAAACAGCTCTTGTACTCACTTGTCTAGAGGAAAATATGTTTTTATTCAGGCATGTCCAAGGGTCAGCTCCCAGTGTTCTCTCCTGTCTGTCTGATGAATCTGGGCATCTTGGGGCAATGTAGCAATTGCCTCATGTACACAGACAACCCCCTCCTCCTTCCACCCAACACTACAACCTGTGAGAGATGCCCTTATCTAGCCAAACTGGAGGTAAAGCTCTCTCCAGCCAAGACTGAACTTGATAGTCAAGAGGAGAAGGTAAACACTTGCACCACACCACACTCATCACATAGTCCCACTAAACCTACACCACCAAAATCCACATATAGAAACACAAAAACATTCGCAGAGGCTCTCAGTAATAATCTACTCAAGCAACAGAGACCTCCAAAGCCGAAACACAAGCAACCTCCCACCACCAACACATCCCAAATGACACATAGCCCACAGACTCGGTGTGCCACTCAACCACAGCCCATAAGGCAAAACAACGTACCCAACACACTAGTCATAGGTGACTCTATAGTCAGGCACACTGATGTCCCACTTACCAGGCTAAACAAGGAGAAGGTCACTGTCAGCTGCCTGTCGGGTGCCAGGATCCGCCACATAACCCAAGCACTCAGGTCACTCCCCAACAAATACAAATATGACTGTGATTGTCCATGTTGGTGTGAACGACCCGAGACGTACCTCCCAGGACTACATGAAAAGAGACATGGAAGAACTCTCCGATCTTGTAACCCAGGCAGGTATGACCCTAGCCCTGAGTAGCATCCTGCCATCGCCCAGAATGATACTGCAGTACAAGGACAAAATGATTGACTTCAGCAATTGGCTAAGCTTCTGGTGTCATTCTGAAGGGATCCAGTATCTGTCTGCCTGGGACGACATGTTTGACAGACCACGATGCTTTGCCAGGGATGGCCTGCACCTGTCACCCTTGGGATTCCGGATACTGGCAAAGGCTCTTGCTGCCCCTATAGTGCCTTTTATAGGCAAGGTTCAAATGACAAATTCACCACCATAACAGGAACAGGGAAGCACAGACTGAGGGTAATGCTACTCAATGCTAGAAGTCTAAATCTCAAAATGCACTCACTTGAGGCACTCCTTAAAATGGAGAACATCGATGTCTGTGCAGTGACTGAGACCTGGTTCAAGGCTCCAGAGAGCACCCCTGCATTGCCAGGCTATAAGTCATACCACACTTTTCAGCCATCTAACCTGGACCCGGAACACCAAAGGCGGAGGTGTGTCAATATTCATTAAGGATATCAACACCTCCAGGCTAGTTGCTCAGCATAATGCAGCCTAGGTTATCCAAGTGCAACTAACTCTGGGCAAAACTGCAATCCAAATTGTAGCTTGCTACAGATCCTCCACCATGCCCCGGGATTCCCACTCCTCTTTTCTTGATATACTGGAAAATATTAGGGTTCAAGCTAATACCCTAATATTGGGCAATTTCAACTACCCCACCATTAACTGAACCAACTCCTTTGCTCAGCGCTTTATGGAATTCATAAATTCCAATGCCCTGGATCAACTTATCCACACCCCCACCAGGGGCAACATTATCCTAGACCTAGTCATTACCAACATAAGTGACCGGTGTTCCACACCTGAAGTCAACTCCTCATTGTTCAGATCCGACCATAAGCTAATCACCCTAGATATCCACATCCCGTCCCCACCCCCCATTAAGGAAACCACGGTAAAAAATTTCTCCAAAGCCAACTTCATGCTTCTTAAGACAGAAGTTGTGAACTTCATGACACCCATGCAGATGGACAATACAATTACGACTGCTGAATCCTACACACATGCATTCTAAAAGCATTTACACGAGTGCATGGATCGTGCTATCCAAAACAGAACCAAGACACTTTCCTCCAAAAAAAGAAAGCCAATCTGGTGGTCCCTTGCCATAAACAAACTCTACAACAGAAGGAAGAAATTGTTGCAAAAGAGGGTAAAATCCCATGAGTAGTGGAGCTCCCTGGTCAGGTTCAGCAAGAAGCTGAGATCCCTTATAAGATCCTCAAAAGCAGCTATGAAAACAAGATTGTCACTGATTCTAAGGACAACCACAAAGCATTCTATTGCTATGTCAAGAATCTCAATGGCAACACCCAGATCTGCTCTGAGTTACAGCGCAATGGCACAAAAATTACAGAACCAACTGATATTGCCAACATCCTTCCAGATAGGTTCAGTGCTAACTTTACCCCCCTCTTACCCCCTAAAGGGCCCATATCTATACAGGAAGAATGCAGAGTCCCTGTAATCATAACTTCACAGGTAAAAGCAGCACTCTCTAAAGCCAAAAACATAGCATTCATGGGACCGGACAACATCCCAGGCTGCGTTTTACATGAACTTCAGAACGTACCGACTCCCCACCTAAGCACCATGTTCAGTCATAGCCTCACATCAGGCTTTGTGCCCACTGAATGGCACACAGCAACAGTTATCCCACTCCACAAAGGGGGAGCCACCACTGATCCTGGGAACTATCGCCCTATTAGCCTGACGAGCCTCGTCTGCAAGGCCATGGAAAGTATCATCATGGAATTCATAAACAAAGACATTGGTAACCTCCAAACTCTGGACCCCACCCAGTTCGGGTTTGTGAAGGGCAGATCTTGCCTCCTGAACCCGGTCGACTTCTTTGAGGCAGTCACCAAAGCCATAGATGAGGGTAAGGTGTTTTACACAGCCTATCTTGACCTCTCCAAGGCTTTTGACACCATCCGCCATTCTGGAATTATAGCTAAACTCACTAAACTAGGTAAAAATCCCTATGTCACAGGATGGGTTGCTAACTGGCTCACTGACAGAACCCACACTGTAAAAGTTGCAGACTCCAAATCTGACTTCAAACCAGTGACAAGTGGAGTACCACAGGGTTCAGTCCTGGGACCTCTCCTCAGTGGTATCTACTTCTCTGAAGTACATGCTAACACAGAAGGCCTCTGGCTAACGAAGTTTGCAGATGACTGCAAACTAGGAGCACTATAGTCAAGTCCCCAAGTGATGTGGACATCCTACAGAAGGGCCTCACTGAGACAGATGCCTGGTGTCAGAGCCATGGCCTCAAGCTCAGTGCCAAATAGTGCATCGTTATCCCCTTTGGTAAAAACTCTGTACCCATGAACTACCACATAGGCGGCAGTCTTCTTAACACCGAATGTGTGATAAGAGACCTTGAGACCCAGGTGGACAGTAGTCTCATCTTTGAGAGTCACATTGCCACAGTAGTCAGGAAATCCTTCTACATAGCACACCTCATCACAAAAGGGTTCTCATCCAGGAAAAAAAGGTAATTGTTCCCCTCTATTCGACACTCATTAAGGCCCATTATATAGAGTACAATACCCCTTTTGGAATGTACCTCACAAGACATCTGCAGCAGCTGGAAAGGCCACAGAAGTACCTCACAAAGAGAATTACTGGCCTCAAACAGATGCCCTACACTGATCGTCTCAAAAAACTCCAGCTTTACTTTGTAGCATATCGCCTACTCTGAGGTGATCTCTGCCTAACATATAAAGCTATGTCAGACCCAGAGCTGTTGCACATGCTACACCTAAAGAAATCCCAATCCCTCCGAGCTACATGCTCTAGGGACCTAAACCTTGTCACCACTATAAACAGGACTTGCTGGTGGGATAGATTCCTGTCCCAGAGACTTCCCATAATCTGGAACAAGATACCCATCTATGTCAAGCAAAGTTCCTCATTAACACTCTTCAAGAAAAATCTTGATGAGTGGATGGGAAATAGGAAATACACCCCGGGGATCACTTCTGTGGCTCTGCTCGACAGGGGTACAGGAAATTAACTTTCTTGGGTTGGCGTAAGCCAGGGAACTTTGTTGGCTAGGCTTACTTAGGCCCTTTGGCCGATAGCCTAGTACCTACCTATGAACCCATCCGGTTGTCAAGGTTACACTTTAAACAGGGTCATTGAGCAGCTCTGCTTCACATGAAGTGTGACCTTATTCCAGAGGAGTGGCAATCTCTGGGAGATGTAGCTGTCTCTCCCAACATGTTTTGTTAATGTCACAGGCTAGGTTGAGATCCCTGGAGTGAGTGACTCTTGTCCCATTTGATTTGGGATGCGCAGCATTTACATTAGGGCAGAGTCCGAGACTGCTCTGTAGGCCAGGCACAGGTTGCCTCTCAGCAGCCTGTATGATGCAGAGTACAGTGACAGGGCTTTGTCTTTTCATGTAAGTCAAGTTTTGAAGGCCCTGAATTCTCTTGGTTAGAAATCTCAGTGGTCTCTTCAGTTGTTGCAGGTGTCTGGTGAGATACATACAGAAGGGAACATTGTTCTCAATTAGTGGTTTGATAAGGGTCAAGTACAGTGGAGTTATAAACTCCTTTAGCTTGCCTTCTTGGTCATGGATGCAATGCCCTTATTTATGAGATGCGGAATGTAGAAGGCTTTCCTTACCACTATGGACACATGGTGATCGAAGTTTAGATTGCTGTTGGCCTGTGTTCCCAAGTTTCCCACCACTGGGTTTGAGCTTAGAGGGATGCTATTTGTATCTTAATTAGCAGGAGCTGCTTCTTTGCAAAAGGGAATAATGAGACTTTTTTTGCGTTTAGTTTTAGTCCCTGACTTTGGCACCAATCATTTGTCTGAGTCAGTCCTTTCTGCAGTATATTTACATTGTTGGGCGCTCAATGACTGTGCCCAGTTTACAGTCATCTGCAAATTTGGTAAGCCACAGGCCATGTACGTTAGCTTGGACCTCAGAGAAATGGATTCCAGACAGTAGAGGACCCAACAGAAATCTCTGTGCTTACCCCACTGGCAACTGGTCTACTGGTAGAGGTGGACTCCCCAACTTTGACGGTGTGCATTCTGTCGGTGAGCCAGTTGGCTACCCATCTAGTGATGTATGTGTTAATCCCCAGCTGGGAAAGTTTCTCAGTGATCCCTTGCATGGGGGATTGTGTCAGAAGCCTTGGCTAAATCAAGATAGACCGTATGTATTGCTTTGTCATCATCCAGTGCTTTGGTGACATTCTCAAAGAAGTCTACCAGGTTTAATAAGCAAGCTCTACCCTTGATGAAACCAGAATGGGCCGGGTCAAGAGTTTAAAGGTTGCCTGTGTCCTTGTTGATAAGGTCCATGATGATTCTTTCCATGGTCTTGCAGGTAAGTTTGGTTAGGTTTATGGGTTGAAAGTTTTGTGGGTCAGTTAATGGGGGACCCCCTTTGTGCAAGGGGATTACTGTTGATATTCTTCACTCTGCCAGCACAAAGCCAGTGCTAAGGCTATGGTTAAAGAGAGTACCAAGTGGTTCCTCTAGGTCTTGTTTAGTAAGCAACCTGAGATTTTATCTGGTCCCATAGAGGCCATGGTTTTGGTCTTCAAGAGTGCTTTTATGTCATGTTCTTTGGAGTTACTCAGTAGAGGACTGGTGTCAGGAATGCTTTGGGGTATGGGGGGGGGGGTGAAGTTATTTCTAAATCTAGTAGCTAGCAGGTTGGCAATTTCCTCAGGTTCTGTGCGAGTGGTACCATCCACTGTTAAGTTTGGCACACAGCTGGGCATTCCCTTTTAGGTTTTGGACATAGCTAAAGAATGCCTTATGGTTGTCTTTACTTTGGGATGCTAATTCAGACTTGTAACTAGCCTTAGAGGACTTAACAAGGTATCTGACTTGCTTGTTCAGGCTGTGGAAGGTATTCTTGCTCTGTTGAGTAAGTTCCCTCTTGTTCTTGGATATCAATTTTTTTTTTGTTATATAGCTCATTTATACTTAAAGTCCACCACCAGGGTGGCTTGCTTTTTTTCAGGAGGAACTGGTTTTAATCCTGTCAGGTACAGCTGAGTCCAAACATTTGTTTACGTGGTTGTAAAGGGCATTTGTTGACTCTTCTGCATAGGAGTCATTGTTGGCTGTGTTAGCTAGGGGTTTGAAACTTTTTTATACCATTGCTTTGTAGGCTATAGTTTGCTGTGGAGAAATATCAGCTTTTTGCTCCTGTTAGGGTGTCAGGTTTGATCTTTACTTTACCCTAGTAAGATCAGACTGATTGATTTATTTTCTGACTTTACCAGTGAGGACAACACACCGGGGTTAGTGCAGTGACTTCCCCATGTTGGTGACCACTAGGTCTAGGATATTTGAGCCCCTTGTGGGGGTGCACACAACTGTTCTAGGGCATTTGAATTGTCAAAATCCAGGAAAATCAGAGTGATCGTGTTTGTGCTTATGTAATTCACCCACTCAATGGAAGGATAGTTGGAATCCCCCATGAACAAGGTGTTTGGATGTGTACTGAGTGACTCTGGAAAGTTTAGGTAGGCGGTGCGCTTCCCCTGGTTCATGGTGGGGGACCTTGTAGCTAGCGCTGATGTGCTAAGGTATTTTGCTTTTACTTATTTGGACCTGGAGTAGCTCAAGAGAGTTGTACTGTTTAGCCCTTGCATGGTGTATTTGGATTTAATGAAGATGGATACAGGTCCACCTTTAGTTCTTTCATGCTTGTTTTGATGTCTGAACATGTGAAAGGCATTGTAGCCTTGTGTGGCCAGGGTGCTCTCTGTTTCGAACCAAGTCTCAGTGACTGCACAGATGCTGGCATCTTCAAAGGTGACGAGTGCCTCCAGGGAGTGCAGTTTACTGTTAAGGCTCCTAGCATTAAGCAACATGACCTTGAGTTTGTCTCTAGTGGATTTCTGTATGTCAGTGTATGTCAGAAGTTTTGTTGTTTTGACATTGCCTAAAAAAAGGTACTACAGGGGAGGTAAGCATCTTTGCCAGTTTCTGAAAGCCTTGGGGAGACAGGTGAATGCCATTTCTGGAAAAGCAGCACGATCTGTCAACCATATCTTCCCAGGCTGTCAGATACTGGATCCCCTTGGAGTGACACCAGAAGCTAAGCCAATTATTGAAATCTTATCATTTTTTGTCTGTATTGTGGCATCATCCTAGGTGAAGGTAGAATGCTGCTTAGGACTAGGTACATACTTGCGTGGGACAAACAGCCTGAGAGTTCAGTCATGTCTATCTTCATATAGTCCAGAAAGGTAAGTTAAAAGTCATTCACTCCAGCATGTACTGTGACATAGTCATAATGGTAATTGTTGCTGAGTGGCTTGAACGTGTGCATGATCTGACAGATCCTGGCACCTGACAGGCAGCTGACCATGACCTTCTCCTTGTCCAACCTGGTGAGGGAGACATCTTTGTGTCTTGCTATTGAGTCGTCCATGAGTAGGACATTAGGTTTTGAGGTGTTTTGCCTCAGGTGCTTAATTGTTGAGACACTGATATGTGTTATGTTTAGTGGTGGATTCTGTTCGCGTACCAATATGTGTAGTTTTATTTACGCTTAAGATGTCTCTGGTCTTTTGGTAGGGTCTTAGTGAGTATCCGTGTTTGTGAGTTTGTGTGTCTTGACCTTAACTTGTGTGAGTGGAGAGGTGTGTGTGTGCTGACAACCTGTTTGATGTCCTGTTTGTTGTTACATGAGGGGACTGATTGTAGTTTCATGGTATAGTTATATCTCTCACATACTGGATTTGTTTCCTTTAGGAGCAAATGTTTGTCGGTATACATGAGGTAATTGCTACATTGCCTGCCCATGTCAATCAGGCTGGCAGGAGAAATGTTGGGAAACTGACTGTCCATTGTAGCTGGTAATTCGGGGTCTATATTAGATAATCTAACTTTCAAAAGTTTAACTGTCATATGGTCGACACCATATGATCGAACTTTTAAAAGTTCGAAACTCTAATAAAAAATAAATAAATTAAACAAATAACCTATCTGAATGTTTTAAGCAGGGCAAGCCCCCCTGCACCCCCACTCTCCCCGCTCTTTAAATATATCAACTCCGAGATCGCACTACAGTGCAGAAAAGGGAAATCTTCCCATTCCACACTATACGGAGATATCCTTTAAAACGTTTGAACTTTCAAAAATTCGATCTTATGGTGTCGACCATATGACAGTCGAACTTTTGAAAGTTCGATCATCCAGTATAGATTTGGTAATTCTTAAGTACTAATATGTGAGAAGGCAAATTAGATAAGCTATTGCTCTGGGATTAACAAGGGGGGACTTGTTCTGTAGAAGAATAGGGATGAAAATTGGGGCAGTGCTACTCATTGCTCAGCTGAATTACCTGTAGTACAGCAGTGCACAGCTGCATTGCCTGCAGAGCAGTAGGGATCTTAGGCAGGTTTCACTTACTGGTGTCTAGGAAAAAACTTGTTTTAGGCATTTGCGTCTATACAAGGCACCGCTAACCCCTGTTGTGCAGTGCACAACTACTTGCAAACACAAGCCTTGTTTGCGGGCAGAATTAAAGTTTTAAACTAGTCTGCCAATAGGAAATCACACATTGATCCTTCCTCCAGCAATCCCCAGGTCAGACAAGAATCTATCCACACACTTCTGCCACAAGAGTGCAGGGGAGCCCTTTGAGTTAAGTTGATGAAAAACAGCTAGATTCAGCAAGTCTGGATCTAGACTATGCTAACTAAGCAATATTTCGGTGCAAAACAAGTGCAGTTATTAAGCTGGCACAATCAGTAAAAACAGTCAAAAAAGTCACAAATTAATACAGTAAAACAGTAAAATACAGATGAGAGTGCAGATCAAACTCAAAATAAGCTTTATTTCTTGTTCTTAGCTTTGGAAGGCTTGGATTCAGGCAGACACACACTGGACCTCTAGCAAAGGACACCAAACACAGAGCAGCTCTGCTTAATTGAGTTTAAACTAGAACAAAGACATTTAGAATAACAGGCTCAGTAAGCGTTCAACCAGCAATTCACAACTTAGGATGTAAGCTTCCTTTCCTGCCACAAGATTGTAGACCACAATCCTTCCTTATGTGAGATAGCTAGTTTGAAGCCCAAGTGCTTAAATCAAAACTAAGAGGCTAAGCATAATAGATACAATTTAATCAGACTGCTAACAAGCAGTAGTAAATGCAGCAGAATAAATGCCACTCAACACTTTTAAGAACAAGCAGCATAGAGCAAATGAAGTAATAAAGTAGGAAGAAGCACAGCTACAGTAAGAGCAGCTGAATAAAGTGCATTTTTAAGTAAGTGGGAAGAAAGGGAACAAAAGATAATTCAAGTTTAAAAGAGTAAGGGGATGGTCCTTCCCAGCTGATCTCTTCATACTCAGTAGAATGAGCTGATGAGATGGGGCTGGGAGGAGTGTCCAAAAACAGATTAATAGTAGGAGGCGGGCAACTCAAAAGCCACTAAGTTTGAGGTACAGTAACAACTGGTCATGTGAGTGGGAAAATTAAGTGCAGACTGAATTTGGCTATAGTGAGGCAAGCAAGCAAGTCAAATAAGCACTCCAGATAAATAAGGATGCCTCCAAAAATTTCTATTTAAACAGGAATGCCGTTTCTCAGCTCTTTCCACTCATAAGCTGGATTTTATTCACTGTCTGCAAAGGAATTCTTCTCTAACTTTTCTAACTGATCCTAGCTAAGACCTCTTAAAACGCCAACAGAACAAAAAAAAAACTAAAACAAAGCAAGTACAACATAAGAAAAAGATTAAAAAAAAGAAATTAACCATAAAATTAACCAAACCTTAAATGAAAAACTTCATAAAATGACAATGCATTTTCCGAAAGAGTCAAACACAGTAACTTGACTCAGTTGGCTCCAGTAGAAATTTTACAAAAATGGGGACTGCAAGCAATAGAAGTTTCCAGAATTGTGCAAGTCAGTAGGGATTAATGTCCCGAGATCATTTAATTATAGGTGGAAACTGATGTGAGAACAGTATACCAACCGGGGTGTAGACTGTAGTGTAAACACACAATTGTACAGTAAATTCATAGATAATCTGAAGGTTTAGAGATTGTTTACAATCATAAGTGATGAATGGCCAAAATGGGTTCTTTCATGGCTAAAAAAAACAGGTCAGCAGGAGTCTCAGAAGGTGATCCATGGCTAGCTATTAAGTGGCAGTTATTTTTTTTCAATGTGATTTAGACCTCCAGAAGTTCTTGGTTGGGATTGTGATGGATTTAACGTGACGTATGGGATCCTTGATAAATACAGATGTTTTCTCACAGTTACTAGTGGACCTGAAGGCCTGATAGGGCACTGTAGTTGCTGTGCCTTTGTGTGATGGGGGATGCTGTTGGTAGAGTGAGACTGAGTCTTGGTAGTAGCACATATGTAGATGTGCGTGAGTGTTAGTAAGGCCATGGTTGTGTCTATTTTGTTTACACTATTGACATTGAGTAAACCCACTTTGATCAGATCTGAAGGAAGTAGAATTTCATACACTGGAATGTCTAGGGAAATGCACGGTCTGCGAAAAGGCATTGTTTGAGCAGTAGAAGTTGTAAGCCACATGTGAAAGCCAACATGAAGCAGTAAAACCTTTTGATCATCTTTATTTATGCTGACAAATGCTGGATCCCCCCTAGAATGACACCAGCTCTGCAGCCAGTTGTTCAAGACCGTTACTTTAACTTTGAATTGCAGCATCATTCTTGGTGACGTAAGAAATGCTCTTAAAGCCACTTGTCTTCCTGGCCTCTGAGACATGCATTGTAAGGTATGTTCTGTCCTTATGTATAGTCTTCTAGGCGGAGTATTTATGATCATGTACCCTGACATGAGGTACCACCATTTCATGCTTGCATTTACTTTAATGAAGGGAGATAAGGGTCCTGAATCCAGAAAGACAGCTTACCATCACTGTGCTCTTGTCCAGTCTGCCATGGGCAGTTTGTGAGACTGGCTAACTATGGAGTCACCTGTGATCAAAACATTGCACTGGATGGATGGATATGGACTTAGCACTTAAGTTATAACCCTGGTGTCTCCTGGAAGGAGTCTATGAACTGGATGCAGGAGTAGGTAGTGCTGGTATATGTGTGTGTGTTGTAGTATGACCCAGATGATGAGTTTTCTTAGTTTGTTACCTGGAGGGTTGGGTAGTGATTGTTAACCACCTCACTAAGTTAGTGGTGGGGGATGATGTGAACGGAGAGTATGCTGCTTACCAAATGTAGTATAAGTAGTTAAATCTCTTACAGACTGTTTCATAGGTGGATAAACAATAGTGAGCTGTCAGTAAGCATGAGAGTTGTTATACTGTCTCATGGTGCAAGTGCAAGCAGGCTGACTGCAGAGGCATTAAGAGCAAACTGTGATTTCATTCTGACCAGTAAGGGCAAAATAAAATTTATTGGGAATGGTGTGGATTCCTGTATAAAGGGTATAACATGGTGTGGATTCCTGTATAAAGGGTATAACTTCACCATGCAGCCAAGTGAAAAAATCCAAGTCTGATCTAATAGTGCGAGATGCAAGACTGCAGCTTAATGAAATACGTGCTGAATTGTTAATAGGCATTGTATCATCCAGGGTGTGATTTTGCCAAGTATACTAAATCCTGACACACAAAGTAATGTCTAGCATACAGATGTTATAAGATGTATATTAAAGAAAAATTATAAATGTTTACCTGTTACAGTATGAGAACTGTAACAGTAATATGTGTGATAGCGAAAGATAAGTTTATTCTCTACAGTACAGCATCAGGAACAGGTTAAAATAAGATTATAATAGTGGGTGTAAGAGAAATTTGTCCACGACAAGAGTTGTGTCTGCTTTGTGTCAAAAGTAGTAAATTAAAAATACGGAAAAGTGGTATAGAATTATGACCTTTACAATACCACTGATCACAATGAAGTATACTTAAACCCAGTGTAGTAGCATAAATGGAGCACTCCCAAACATGTCAGTAGTCAGAGCACAGCAACACAGTTGAAGATGGTGTTTTACAGCTTCGCTGCATGTAATGAGCACAAGTGGCTGTCCAGCAGAAAAGCAATCCCACACAGCAGTATGGATTATTGATAAATGTAGTAGCAAGATTTGGGTGTAGGGATTAGTCGAAGTAGTTTGATGATGTAATTAATTTAGGGTAGCAGGGCATGATAGTTTAAATCGATAGTTTAAGTAGCAGTGTAAATAACGGTAGTCATGAATGGATATCCATAAACTGATAGTGTAATACCAAGATTCAAGCAGCAGCATGCTTAAAGTTAGAGCAATTAAATTAATGCTGTCCAGTTAGTGCAACAGCAGGGAAATGCATTCAGAAAAGTGAACAACAGCATAAGATGACAATTTGTAGCATGTGTAATCTGATGATAATTTACTAGCAGTACAAATGGTGGTACAAAGCAGTGAAGTCACCCATAATGTAAATAGTACAGAAGCTAATAAAAATAGTACAGTGAAATACAGGAAATGGCAAAAAAATATATAGGTAATCCAAGATATAGGTTATACTGGTTTAAGATGTTCTTTAGGTTTAGTGATTTGTTGCAGTGGATTATATGGAGTAGGTTATTTTTTGTGTAGGTGGAGTTCTGTTAATCAGAGTAGATCCTTTTAGTAGGAAGCATATTTTATGATCCTTTCCCGTAAACGTTGCTTACAGTTGTGGGATGTTCGTTAATATGTAGACAGGAGACTTTCTACTGTTTGAAAATGGAGATGGAGACTGTAGAGTTTGTGTGAATTATGATGAACTTAAAAAAATATATATTAAAAGTGTTAGTGTATTATTTTTGTCATCCTTTTTCTGTTCTCTTACAAAACTTGTTTGCAGTGGCTCATCTTTTTATTTTGTGTTTTCTTACAGGCCAGAACTAGTATTTACAGTGGCACGGGAGCTGCTTAAAATTCCTAAGTCCTCGCTGGCTCAGCCTGTTTTTATTCCCTCCAAACTTCTGTCCCACTTCTCTCGCTTTTTGGACAGACAGAGTCTAAATGAGCTTGAAACAAAGTTAAAGTAAGTACTCCTGTAGCTCAGGATATGTTTGGTCATTTATTCTGCTAGTCTTAGCAGTTCCTGTGTTGTAAAGCTTTTCAGGTTTACACATTTGTGTAGATATTGTTACTAACCAGGGAATTTTTTTATATATTTTTTCTTTGTATAGCTTGTTCAGACTTGTCACTTTATGTATTGTATTTAGAGACCATTAAACTTAATTTGGTTAATCATTAGGGATAATCTGGTGGGGAAGTAGAGGTGATTTGCCAGTGCACTGCTACAATTTTTTCCATTTTGGCATGTCACCTTTGATTATGTATGCATTTTGTGGACTGCTTATTGTGTGCTTTGAGGAAGAGGCTGTTAGAACAGCTTATCAACGTGTGTAGCTGGTTAGGTAATTGAAAGATGTACAGATTATTGGTATATTGTAATGTCCATTTTAACTGCTGCAGTGTTTTGCATTAGGATTTACTACAGGCAGACCTCTATTGTTTTGGTCGCACTTTCAAAGCAGTACAGTCTCCAGATCACTGTTGGTCTTTCCCCATTTCACAGACACCTGCATGATGCTTGGTAAAGGGGGAGACCACCCTGTGCCAGTTTCACTTTTTTTGCAGGACAAAAAAAGTATGGTCTTCTGTTCACCAGCTCCTTCCTGTTGGTATTGAGAGAGAGCTATAAACTCCCAAATTAGGAAGAATATTTTTCTGATTGTTCATAGGTTCATAGGTTTATACTAGGCTATCTGCCCTAAGGCATTTATAAGCCTATCTCAAATTTTTGTGGCTTACGCCACCCCTTATATGAAAAAATACTGTGCCCATTAGTTTGTCGTGCCTCTGTCCAGCAGTGACACAGAGATGATTCCCAGGGTAAACCTACAATCTCCCATCCACAGGTCAAGATTTCTTTTGAACAGAGCCAGCGAGGTGCTCTGCCTCACATGGACCGGGATTTTATTCAACAGCATAGGGAGTCTCTGAGTGATAAATCTATCCCTCCAGCACGTCCTATTTATGTCCGTGCTAAGGTTTAAGTCGCTTGCTCTAGTGGTTTTGGTGGATTTGGATTTTTTGAGGTGGAGCATGTCCATTAATTCCGGGTTTGACATGGCCTTGTATGTCAGGTACATGTCACCTCTGAGCAGACGGTATGCGACTGAATAGAGCTGGAGTTTCTTCAATCTGGCAGCATATGACAGATTTTGGAGTCCCTTTATCCTTTTGGTGAGGAACTTTTGGGGTCTCTCCAATTGCTGCAGATGTCGGGTGAGATACATCCCGAATGGGGCATTGTACTCGATCATTGGTCTGATAAGTGAAGAGTACAGGGAACAATGACCTCACTAGATCTGGATGTGAATCCTTCATGATCAGGTGGGCAATGTAGAAGGTCTTTCTAACCACTTTAGCAACGTGAGTGTCAAAAGAAAGGCCACTGTCAACCTGGGTCCCCAGGTCCCTGATAACCTCTTCTGTGCTTAGTGGATTGCCACCTATATGGTAGCTTGGGGTTACCTTGTTTTTCCCGAAGGGTATGACTATACATTTTTTGGCGTTTAACTTCAGGCCATGGCTCTGGCACCAGCTATCTGTTTCCGTGAGTCCCTTCTGAAGGATATCCGTGTCCGATGCACTTTCCACTATGGCGCCCAGTTTGCAGTTGTCTGCAAACTTTGTTAGCCAAAGTCCTCCCATGTTAGCCTGTACTTCTGAGAAGTAGATGCCGAACAATAGGGGGCCAAGCATTTATTTTACATAGAAATGGTTGTTACTGATATTAACAGTTTTAATTAAAGACTTATTTTGTTTCTGTTTTACCTCTCTGGGATTTTTTTTTTCAAAGACCCGTTATATATGGATGTATATTAGTGTCTCACATGTAGACATTTTTATTTGCTTCAGTTGATGTTCATCATTTGCACTGCCTTATTGGCATAAGGGTTCTATGCCCTGCACTAACCCACAGTAGTACCTTTCTAATGCTCAGAATCCCCTCTTTTGGCTCCCTGTGACAGGGGATTGGCAGAGCCCCTCCTGTCAGGGGAAACCTAACCTGTTACAGAAAGTCAGTTATCCAGCGTTTTAATGCCAGCTGAAAAAATGACAGTTGAATCTCTTAAGCAGCCTACATTGGTGGATTACAGCTTCCAAACTCTGATAAGATCCGTTTGGGAACCACCTCCTTTGTTATTATATACTTTTCATTCCATGTTTTTATATATATGTATACACACACACACACACACATATATATATATATATATATATATATATGTATATATATATATATATATATATATATATATATATATATAACTATATATATATATATATATATATATATATATATATATATATATATGTATACACACAACTATATATATATATATATATATATATATATATATATATATATATATATATATATATATATATAAACAAATATAAATATATGGGATCCGTACAGATGCTCAACTGCATCTTTCACCGAATCCCAATTTGGTGAGCATACTTAAGCAAAAGTGCTGTTCACGAAGTAGCACTTTCGCGTAAGTATGTTTGTTCCGGTCTTCCTACGGTGCAGCAAGGGAAAATTCCCTTTTTTCTACTGTAGTGCAACCTGGGAGTGAGCATATTAAACTAGGGGGGTGTGGGGCGCTTGTCCCCCTGCATTCAAGTAGATTTTGTGATGTTCATAGTGTTACCCTGCTGCAGTCATCACACATGGGTTATCCTGTCGTCAGGTGGTCCAGCAGTTGGCCTGAATTCCAAACTCTTGGTCCAGCATCGGTTGCTGTCGCTTCTTCCCTGATGTCAGTGCGCCAGGGGTATATAAGAGGCATCCGACGCCATTTTCTTCCGTCTTTCTTGCCACTCAGTGCCCGAAGCAGAAGCAGTTCGCAAGTATGCCGTCGGAGCAGCCGACTACCGGCATGCATAAAAAACGCAAAGATAAGGACAGGCAGCCTAGATCCAAGCCAGACTCTGAGGCCTCAGCTGGGCTGGTCTCCGGTCCTCCGGTTTTCAGTGAGGCACCTACACAGCCCCTGGCGACCGCAGAATTGCAACCCCAGACCGCTTCGGATTCTCAAGCAGAGAGTTCTAGGTCGACACAGCCATTTTGTTTAGGCCCTACCGACGACATTGCAGCAGGAGAACCGGTGCTGTGGAAACACCTTCGATTTCAGAAGGTGTCTTCAGACCAACTATTCTCACCATAAAATCTTATGCCAAGCTTAAGACTCCTCTAAAACCAAAAAAGACTGCACATCAGTCTCCAGTTCAAGGCCCCTTGCCTAAGAAACAGATGCTTAAAATGGCGAAGATTTGATTTCTTTAATCAGGGGTTCCCAACCACCCCCCCCAGACAAAAGGCCTAGACAAGAGGAGGATTATGCCTCCTCTGATCAAGTGTCTATTTCTTCAGGCTCCTCTGAGGAACAGGATTACTCCTTTCCCCCTTATGAAGATTCTTATGGTGAAGATTCCATTCCCTCAGCTTCTCCCCCTGAAGGCTATTCCTTTGGATAAACCTTACATACCATGAGGGAACATTTCCACTGGGAAGGTCAGGACTACTCCGATTCAAAGAAAAGGCTCCGAGAGTTTCTTTTACTCCCCCAGCACAGGCCACTTGCTATCCCTCCAGTTTTAGACATTGTGGGTGATGTTTGCTTAGAATCTAGTCTAAATCCAGATTCTCTGCCTCCTGCTCCAGCCAAGCCAGACAGATATTATAGAGTGCCTGACTCACACAAATTCCTTTACAAAAGCCCTGTTGCTTACCCAGAGACAGGGTCCCAAAGGGGCTAAGGCTTCTATGGCTAAAAATCCTGTACCCTCTGAAAGGGACTCCAGAGCACTAGATAGGTGGGGGGAAGAAGGTTTACACCTCAGCTACTCTAGCTATGAGAGCACTAAATTGTCAATTTCACATGCTGAAATACCATCAATTCCTAATGTCTCAAATAAAACAAAAAATGAGCACACATCCTCAACAGTCTGAATTCAAGGAAATGCAGGATCTGTTGCATGCAGTTGAACAGGTGGGCAAACATACTTTACAATGTGGATTAGATTCCTTGGAAGCTTCCTGTAGAGCAGCTATTACTGTGTCGGTCATACATAGGCATGCTTGGTTAAAGGAACAAACTCTGCCTGATCATGTTAAAGCAAAGTTAGTAGATGCACCCTTACAGCAGGATGTTTTATTTGGAGTTAAAGCAGAAGAGGTTTTAAAGAAAATGGAGGATAAGGCAAAATCTATGCAGACGGTCAAAGATTTCTTACAGGTACAACCCCCACGCTTCAGCAGAAATTGGCCAACAAAAAATTGGTCCTTTCCAGCTTCTGACAGACCACAGAGGGGTAAATACAGACGCCCAAGGGGCAGAGGTCAAGCAAAAATCCCTTACAAACCTCACCAATGAGGCACTGCAACACAGAAGGGAGGAGAAGACAGGTCTCAAACTACTAGAAGACAAACACAATGACTTAAACCTCAAACTGCCAAGCAAAGTACTCTTGGCAGCTCCCCTGGGAGGAAAATTAGCACTTTTGCAGACAACTGGCGCATCATCACAAAGGACAAATGGGTCATAGACATTATCTCACAAGGATACAGATTCCATTTCCACACCTTGCCAAGGATAAAAGGAATGCTAAACCTGCCACAAAATCAATGGGCAGAGGCACAAAAACAAATTACAGCTCTCATGGACATGAGAGCCATTCATCTGGTACGTACACAGGAGCAAGGCCAAGGATTTTACTCAAGGCTCTTTCTAGTCCCCAGAAAGGACAATGCTTGGAGACCCATTCTGAACTTTTCCATTCTAAACACCTTCTTGCAAGTTCCCAAATTCAAGATGCTAACACTACAGCAGCTTCTTCCCATGTTGGGCAAGAAAGCTTGGCTAGTAACGTTGGACCTCAAGAAGGCATACCTTCATGTCCCTATCAGACAAAATTGCAGAAGATACCTCCGTTTCATGGCAGGTTCAACCCATTACCAATTCTCTGCACTGCCCTTTGGCTTATCTACTGCGCCCAGGGTCTTCACAAAATGCCTGGCACCAGTAATTGCATACTGCAGACAAAGAGGAATTCAAATATACCCATACCTGGACGACTGCCTCATCCAAGCAGAAAGCAAGGACATTCTCTTACAACATCTGGCTTTTGTAAAACACCTTCTAAGTTGCCTAGGGTACACACAGTAAACGAAAAGAAATCAAAACTAGTGCCCTCACAAAATATAACATTCCTGGGTGCCAGCTTGAATACAATGGCCCAGATGGCTTATCTGACGCCAGACAAGCTACAACTAACTCAATACTTCAAAATAATGGCAAAAAAGGCCCAACTCCCTGCAAGAAAAATTCTGCAGGCCCTGGGCTTCATGGCATCTTGCATACTACTAATACCATTTGCAAAACTGCATATGAGGAAATTACAATGGTACCTGAAAAGCGTATGGACTCAACACAGCCACCGCTTGGAAACAATGATACCTCTCATTCCCTGCCTTCCACAGGAGTTTCTATGGTGGTCACAGGCATTGTCACCTCAACAAGAGTCAGCCTTTCACTTTACCCCCAGCCAGGCAAACTATGACAAGAGATTCATCCGACTATGCCTGGGGGGCACACATAGCAGGACAGTGCATTCAAGGAATATGGACTGCAGATCAAAGAAATTTGCACATCAGTCAGAAAGAAATGCTAGCTGTACAGAATGCTCTGACAGCCTTCAAGGACCTCTTACATCCTGGACAGCTTATAATAAGGACAGACAACACCACAGTAATGTGGTACATAAAAAAGCAAGGGGGTACACACTCCTATCCTCTATGCAGGCAATCAATGACCTTGTGGAACACGGCACTGGCTTACCAAGTTCAATTACAAGCTCATTTCCTGCCAGGAAAAAAGAACACATTGGCAGACGACGTAAGCAGGAACATCATGGATCCCCACGAGTGGAAACTGGATCCACAAGTATTCGCAATGATAACTCAAAAATGGGGGTGCCCAGACATAGATCTGTTTGCTAACCCCCAAAACTATCAGCTATCAAAATTTTGCACCAGGACATTTCACCATCAAGCTTGGAGAGTGGCGCACTCTCATTCAGTTGGAAAACGCTGACAGTATATGCCTTTCCTCCATTGCCTCTTCTCACAAAGGTGCTGCTGAAAGTCAGGATGGAGAGACCCCGAATGATACCCATTGCCCCAGACTGGTCACGCCAGCACTGCTACCCACTACTAAGGAACATGGTCCATGGCCCACCATGGATTTTACCACAAATTCCTCATCTGCTCACACAGCAAAACAGTCAGATTCTACACGGCCAACTCAAAACCTAAAATGTTAAGTTGTCAATCTCGCCTTCATTCTTGCTTGATGGGTTCGGAGCCGATCCCTCGGCTCCGACTCGGCACTTGCTAAGCTCGAGAGTCACTTTTACCAGCTCGAGGCAGCCCCATATCCCATGATGCAAGGCGGTAAGTACCCAGATCTCGTTTGCTGCTTCGCTTATGAGGTCCTCCTTTTACCAGCTCCTGGTAAGTGATTCACTTTTTGGATATTTAAGCCCCTTTTTCTAAAAAAACCCTTAATTATTAGTTATTAGTTAATTATTTACTTTTTGTGACAGAAAATCCCTGTCTGCTCTAATTTATTTTAGTCAAACTTTACCCATCCCATCCCCTCCCTGTTAGGGTGTGTGTGTTTCTTTATAGAAATACCTTTTTGGTATTTTATTTAAGTTAATTTTTGACTGGTGTGTGTGTGTGTTTGTGTAAGCACCATGTCAAAGGAGAGGGTCTCAGGTTTTAAGAAGTGTGACTCGTGCTGTCAGAAGATGTCTCTGACAGACGGTCACACTTCTTGCCTGTATTGCCTGGGGCCTCTTCACCTGCAGGACTCCTGTGCTATTTGTCATTCCTTCAGCCAGAGAGTCCTGCAGGAAAGACGCAATAAACTGATCCTTAGGGGCCTTCTTAAGCCGGAGGGCTCTCCGGCTAAGTCGGCTCCATCTAAATCAGTTAAATCTTCCAAGGCCCAGGCTTCTGTGTCTAAGCCTGCGGCCTCGGCTCCGACTTCGTTCAGTCGAGATCGGCTCGGCTGGAGCCGATTCTGGCTTAACAAAGCCTTCGGGACCGATGGCTATCAGTGCGAATCTGTATCGACACTTCGGTGTCGGCTCGATCGGTTCCGACACCCATGTGGCACAGGCATCGGTGTCGGCTCCGATCGGCTCCGACACCATTACTTTGGTGGCTGTATCGGCTCCGGCTGGAGCCGATACATCGAGGCTTCCTGTCGGCTCCGAGAGGTCGGCTCCGACAGGATCTATAGTATCGGCTCCGATGGCTCATTCCAGGAAGAGGTCGAGGTCTCCTTCCTTGGAGCCGATACTTTCGGCTCCGGCTTCACCTCTTCTATCGGAACGGAGCCATCGGAGCCGATCTTCAAGGTCATCCAGGTTGTCAGATCATGACCTAGAGAGAGTGGTCAGTAGATTACTTAAGTCACAGGTACTGGCCCAAATGTTACATAGTCCGTCTCAACAGACGACTGTTGGTCCACACCCTGTTACAGTTCCTCCTTCAACTCTACCCCAGAGCTTGGAATTGGAGTCTTCGGGAATGGTTACTGCTACGGCTGGAGGACGGATACCCCCTTCTGTTCCTTCAGCCTCTACTCTTATCTCCTCTTCGAGACCTTCCTTAGAGGGATTCGGTGGTCGAGCTTCCATGGTCTCCTCCGAGGGGGTGAGTGGCATCGGACCCTTGTCCGAACCCGCTCTTCCCCTTGGAGCCTCGGCCTTGGTGAGCTCGGCTCCGACATCTGCCTCTGAGACTTCCCTTTCGGTGGTCCCTGGAGTTCCTAGCTCTTCGGAGCGGGTTCTCTCGGACCTGCCTGGGAGGGGAGCATTCGAGGTGATGAAGAGTGTACTGGCCACTGGTATCAGTCAGCAGTCTGTTCCCGTAGCTCCTCCCTCTATAGTACCTGTTGACATCTCTGCCACTTCTCTTGCTACAGGACCCAGAGATCCTCCGCCTCAGGTTTCCCCATTGGGAATTTCCCCTCTTCCGAGGATTCTCCTGATGTTTGGAGATCCTCCTAGGAAGAGGACTTGTAAGAGGAAGCATGTAGACTCCCGAGTCTGTCACCGGATACTGACTTTGATGAGTCAGAGGGATCCCTAGATCCCCTCTGAGGATGTCTCCTTCTCAGACATCCTAGAACTCCTGAAACAGAGGGAAACTGGCCCACCAACAATCCCTCTGAGGATGAGTCAGTATACCTAGAGGCGTTTGGATCTCGGCCCTCCACCTCCTGGGTGTCTCCGCCTTCGACCCCTTATGCAGGTTATTGCAAAGGCGTGGGCAGCTCCTGACTCTGTCGAGCCAGTCCCTAGGAGGCCTTCAAAATTTATCACTGCCCGTGTGACAAACAATTCCTTACTAAGGGTGTCCCGCTGATGCCATGGTGGTGGCTGCGGCCACCAAAAGGAACTTGCAGATCCTTCCGTGCCCGTCCATCCTCCTAATAAGGACTCTAGGACCATGGATAGGTACGGTAAGCGGATGTTTTCCTCAGCGACCTTTGCTATGCGTTCGCTGAATTACCTATGTCACTTCACCAGACTCCAGAGGGATATCCTTAAGGAGCTGGGTGAAGTGGTTCAGGATCCTACAGCTGCAGGGGCTCAAGAAAAATTGCTTCGCAGCTAGGAACCCTCAATTCCATTGCAAACTCCTCCATGCGGCTAATATCTTATGCTGCGGATGGAGCGAGTAGAGCCGCAGGTACAGGTGTGGCTCTTAGACGCCATGCCTGGATGCGGCTATGTGATTTTATGGATCCCTTTAAGGCGTCCTTCACAAATTCTCCCTTTGATGGGTCAGCTTTGTTTGGCCCTCAGGTGAAGGAAACCTTGACCAGATCACGCTAACAGGACGGCAAGACTCTTTCTGCTGTTGGAGTCCGTTTTCCACCCTTCTAGACCTTATCCCAAAGGACAGAAAGGTGGGAAAATGTGGTTCCGTAAATCCCAAGGAGTCACGCCGGATTCACGTGGTCAGTTTACCCCTAGAGGCAGAGGGGTAACAACAACAGACGCCGCTCTAGAGGCAGAGGGGTCCAAGAACCAGGGAAACAGGGAGCCTCTCTGACAAGCCCTTTCAGCATCCCTGAGGTGTTGCCCGGCTGTCCCTCCTTGGAGGCAGTCGGGGAAGATTATCACTGTACCCAGAAGCCTGGCATTCCCTCACTCAAGACAGATGGGTACAGTCGATCATATCCAAGGGTTGCATAACTCCTTTCGAGGAAAGTCCCTTCCCCTCAAGTTCCCTTCCAGATGTACCACCCGGTCTAAGGGAGATTGCAGAGTCAGAAATCTCAAAACTACTGCAAAAAAGAGCCATTCAGCCAGTTACAATAGACCATTCAGAGCCCGGAATCTACTCAAGGTTCTTTTGGTCCCCAAAAGATGGGAGACTGGAGACCAATATTGGATCTCAGCAGACTCAACAAGTCTGTCAGGAAGACAAGATTCCGAATGGTCACTCTTCAGTCAATTCTGCCCTTCTTACAGAAGGACAACTGGATGTGCTCAATAGATCTTTAGGATGCGTACTATCACATCAAAATTCACAGACGCTCCAGGAGATTTCTCCGCTTTCGGTTGGGGTCCAGTCATTTCCAGTTCAGAGCCCTGCCCTTTGGTCTCACTACAGCCCCCAGAGTGTTCACCAAATGCATGGCAGTGGTCACGGCTCACCTGAGACGTCAAGGATTCCAGGTGTTTCCGTATCTCGACGACTGGCTCCTTTCAGCCACCACCAGGCATCAGCTTATACAAGCCAGGGATTACACAATAGACCTTTGTTCTCACTTGGGCATTTCAATCAACTTCGAAAAGTCATCCTTATCGCCCTGCCAGTCTATTACCTTCATAGGCGCAAACTTAAACACTGTTCGGATGTCAGCTACCCTTACAGAACAAAGAGTTTCAGACATTCAGAGTCATGTCAGGATCATTCTGGCCAGCAAGAAAGTACAGGCCAGAATGGTTCTAAAGGTATTAGGTCTTATGGCTGCGGCCATTACTCTTCTTCCCCTGGCTCGATTCTACATGCGCCTTCTTCAGTGGATGCTGTTCACACAATGGTCATACCAGCAACTTCCAATGCGTCACCAGATTCTGGTGACACAGACATGCAAAGAGCATCTTGCTTGGTGGATCACATCGCCTCAGGTTCACCAAGGCAGGTACTTTGTACCCCCATCCCCGATAGCCACTGTCACCACGGATGCCTCCCTGATCGGGTGGGGGGGTCATTATCAGGGCAGGATGGTTCATGGGACGTGGCAACCGTTCGAGTACCATCTGCACATAAATGTCCTGGAGATGAGAGCAGTGCTTTTAACGTTGCAAGCCCTCAACGACTTTCTTCCCGTAGGGACAATTGCAGTCCACACAGACAACATGTCTGTAGTTTGGTATATCAACAAACAGGGCGGAACCAAGTCCTACCCCTTGTGTCGAGAAGCGCTCAGACTATGGCAATGGGCGATCTCCTCTCATCGGTTTCTGGTAGCAACACATATCCCTGGGAAAGCCAACATTGTAGCGGACAGATTGAGCAGAGCTATCCTCATGCCTCACGAGTGGTCTCTCAAGCAATCTATAGCGGAAGAGATTTTTCTGGAATGGGGTCGTCCATGTTGCGATCTTTTTGCTACTCCCCAAAACAGCAAATGTCCAGACTTCTTCAGCCTCTTCCTCTATCAGGCCATCCCCAGAGACGCTCTGACCCAGGATTGGCCCCAGGGACTTCTTTATGCCTTCCTCCATTTCCTCTGATCCCTCAGGTGATCCAGAAAGCTACCGCTTTGAGAGCCAAATTGATTCTCATTGCCCCTTACTGGCCTCGACAAGTTTGGTTCCCGTTCCTCCATCATCACCTTTTGGTGCAGCCGTGGCATCTGGACCCAGTGCCAGATCTTCTGATTCACCAATCGGGTCAGCTGCACCGGTCAATCCCTTCTCTCAACCTCACAGCATGGTTGCTCCACTTCCTTCCTTAGCCAGGCTTCCTTTGATCTCTAACCCAGTTAGAGACATCATAGTAGCTTCTAAAATCCTCTACCAGGAGGATTTATACAAGCAAATGGAACGTTTCTCTTATTGGGCTAAGGCCCAAAATATTGATCCTTTTACTGCCCCTGTTCAGGCAGTCCTGGACTTCTTAGCAGAGATTTTTCATGCAGGCTCCTCTTCTTCCACAGTCAGAGTTCAATTGGCTGCTATTTCTAATTTTCATGTCGGGATAGCAGATCATAATATTATGTCCCATAGGCTCTGCAGGGCCTTCTTGAAAGGAATTTTCCTACTAAAGCCTCCAATCAGGAATCCTCCTCCTCAGTGGGATCTAAATTTAGTGCTGACATCCTTGATTCTTCCCCTCGAGCCAGCTGTTTCTTGTTCCCTGAAATATCTTTCTTGGAAAACTTTATTCCTAGTGGCTATTACATCTGCCAGGAGGGTGTCTGAACTTCATGCTCTTTCGGTTCGACCCCCCTATTTGGTTTTTC
This sequence comes from Protopterus annectens, assembly GCF_019279795.1. Lineage (NCBI taxonomy): Eukaryota > Metazoa > Chordata > Ceratodontiformes > Protopteridae > Protopterus > Protopterus annectens. The sequence continues at coordinate 1,171,729,313 of NC_056743.1, read as the reverse complement.
ACAAAGACAGAGTATCTTTGAGAACTAATCCAACCTTTTTACCTAAGGTCGCTTCAAAGAACAATCTGAATCAATCCATTGATCTCCCTGTATTTTTCCCTAACTATTCAGATAGAGCTGAACAAAAGCTACATTATCTTGATGTCCACCGTCAACTTGGATATTATTTGGACAGAACAAAAAAATTTAGAAAATCTGATCAACTTTTTGTTTCCTATGCGGATAATAAAAAAGGCCTTCCTGTTTCTAAAGTGACCTTGTCCAGATGGCTTTCTTGGTCATCTCTGAAATTTATACGCTCAGGGAAAACAGCTGTGCTCAAAACCTAAAGCACATTCAACTAGGAGCTTAGCTACTTCTACAGCTTTTCAAGCTAGACTTCCTTTGGACACTATTTGTGCAGCGGCCACTTGGGCTACTCCTCACACTTTTGTTTCCCATTACAAATTGGATTTGGCCTCCAGGGACAGAGCCAGTTTTGGCTCTACAGTCCTCAAGAGTTTGTTCCATTGAGCCACCCAGGATAGAGGTGCTAGGACGCGGTCCCATCAAGCAAGAATGAAGGCGAGATTGACAACTTAACATTAAGAAGTTATGTACCTACCATAACGTTCCATGTTAGTTGTCTTCTCTGCCTTCTTTCTGACCTCCCTCCTTCCCCTGGCCTGGACAGACCTTGTATAAGAAACTGTTATGCTGAAGACCATTCAGACCTGGTCCTTCTTCCATCTGTAAGTTTTCTTCTTCCTTTGGGAAGTATTTATGCTTGGTGCTATTGCCCTTTGTCAGCAAACGAGATCTGGGTACTTACCGCCTTGCATCATGGGATATGGGGCTGCCTCGAGCTGGTAAAAGTGACTCTCGAGCTTAGCAAGTGCCGAGTCGGAGCCGAGGGATCGGCTCCGAACCCATCAAGCAAGAAAGAAGGCGAGAGAAGACAACTAACATGGAACGTTATGGTAGGTACATAACTTCTTATTTGGCTGCATTGCAAATCACCTAAGCAACCAGCCAGCTCCTCTTTCACAAGTTGTTATGGATGTCATTCTGGAGGCCAGGAGGCCCAGCACCAGGAAAGCCTACTCAGAAAAATGGAAAAGATTTTGCGCCTGGAACCAAGCTAAAGGCCAAAATACCCTGGAGCTGAACATACCTCATATTCTACAATATTTAACTGAGATGTTACACAAAGGACTTTCTTTTTCATCTATTAAAATCCACGCCTCAGCTATTTCAGCTTACTACAACACGGATCCTCCTCTATTTTCACATCCACTTCTAAGGCAGTACCTCAGAGGGGCCAAAAACATTAGGTCTCCCAGGACAGCACCAGCACCAACTTGGGACCTCAGCTTTGTTCTGGAAAAATTTACGCTACCACCTTTTGAGCCAGCTGATTTAAAGTTTATATCATGCAAGACTGCCCTGCTGCTAGCAATTACTTCAGCCAAAAGAGTCTCAGAGCTACAGGCACTAATGGCAGTAGAGCCTTTCCTCATTTTTCATCAAGACAGAGTTTCTCTACGAACTAACCCCCTCCTTTATGCCAAAGGTGGTATCCAGTGCGGCTCTAAATCAAACTATCCATTTACCCACCTTCTTCCCAAATCCACAGAAAAAAGGAGAAAGACTCCTGCACTCCTTGGACATTCACAGGCAACTACGTTACTACTTGGATAAAACTAAGGATCTGAAGTAGGAGATTCATTTGTCTGCAACCTGTGGGTTATGGATCCGATATCGGATCCGAACCGGCATGGTTATCCAGCTATGGATCCGAGCTCTTAGCTCCTCCCCTCACCCATAATGCCCTGCTCTCCCTACATGACCTCAGATCTGGTTTGCCGCGCTGGTAACCAGGTCTTGGATCGTCTGAGCTCTTCAGCTAAGTGACTATTTTACCTAAAGAAAGCTTTATTTTGAATTTTTGCAGTTAGCTTTGAGTGATTGTGTTAGGTTCCCCTTAATCTTTTCATAGTTTCAGTTTAAAATTTTTACTTTTAAAACTTTAAGCTTATACCCTCCCTCGCTGGTCGTAGTTTCTGTTTGAGTGTACTGTTTGGGGCCTTGTGTGTGTGCTAGTTTAGTACTAGTTCTCTGTCTTTTATTTATTTATTTTTTTAAAAAAAAAAAAAAAAAAAAAAAGACTTTAGTTATGTCAGAAGCCCCTAAGGCAATATTCTCGAAGTGCTCCGAGTGTGGCCATAAGCTTTCCCCTGCTGATGGCCACACTCGGTGCGTTCGATGCCTTGGGGTTGAACACCTCACTTCTGGATGTTCCATTTGTGCAGGGTTCAACCCCAGGGCATTGAAGGAGCGGAGGTCGAAGCTGGTCCTGGCGGGACTTCTACCCCCGGACTTGGCTTCGGCTCCCACTCCTGTGGTGGGTATCGTGGCTTCGGTTCCCTCCTCGCCTGCTCCCCCTCCTCCACATGGGACTCAACCTCCCGCTGCTGGGTTGGAGGAGAGAGAGGCAAGAAAAAGGGATCGGAGAGAGAAGCACCATAAGCGGCAGGCCGAGACCTCCATTTCGGCCCCGCCAGCTAAGCGGGCTTCTCCTCCGGCCTCCTTAGCTGCTGGCTATCCCCCCCCCCCCTCGGCTCCGGTCTCCGGTCTGCTTTTCACCGGGGCCTGAGGAGGAGGAGACCTGATCTCCGTCGAGGCCATCGAGGAGGCACTCAAGGCCTACCTCGGTAGCCTCTTCGAGATCTACATATAGCCTTTCCGACGCTGATCTGGACCGGTGATGAAAAGATTCATCCAGGCCCAGATGCAGATGGGAGTGCTCCTGCCTCGCCCCCCCCTCTGAGGGGGAGCTCGACCCCATTTTTCAAGCCTATAGCTCCTTCTCCGACCCGCTACCCGGGTTCGGAGCGTTCGGAGCCGGGCAGCTTCGGAGCCGGGGGTGGATCGGCGCCGATAGTACTAGGTACTTCTGATCCGACCCTACCCTCGAGTGTTTCGGATCCAACCTCTCGGAGCCTGGCTCCGAGCTTCGGATCCGGGAGATTTAGTGTGCCTTCGGCGCCGTCTGTGTCGGAGTGCACTGCTCCCTCGGATCCGAGTGTCTCGGGGCCGGCTCCGATCCACTCTTTGGATCCGAGGGGTAGCCGACCTTCGGATCCTTTGGTCGAGGCTGGCTCCCCCTCTGCTTTTGATGTAGTGGAGAGGGCTCTGTTGAGGGCTTCTGGACCCCCGGCACTTGCTTCGGCTCCGTCCCGCGCTCCATCTGCACTGGGTCAGGCTTCCACCATCCGGCCACTGGGACAGACCGCTTCAGTGCCCCAAGCTGTTCCTTTGGAACAAGACACTGCTTGCGAGGGCTCCTCGGACAGCCCCCCCCCGAGGAAGCCCCTCGCAAGCATATGTGTAAAAGGAGGCACATAGACTCCCCCGAGTCTTTAACTGAAGACACGGATTTGGAGGAAGGGGAAGGCTCCCCAAGATCACCCCCCGAGGATGTCTCCTTTGGAGACATCATGGAAATGCTTCGCATAAGGGGTGGGTGGTCTGCCCCCAAGTCTTCCTCGGACGAGTCCGTGTTCTGGGAGGCATTTGAAGCGGGCCCATCTACCTCTTGGGTGTCCCCTCCTGCCGATCCCCTGGTGGACCTTATTACCATGGAATAAGGCGTGGAAGGAACCGGACACCGTGGAGCCAATCCCCAAAAGGCCAGACAGAATCCTTAGCCCCCCTGCAGACCGTGCCCACTGGAGTAAGGGGCCTCCGGTAGATGCCATGTTGATGGCAGCAGCCACCAAGAAGGAACTCGCCCAGGAGAGTCCTTCAGTCCATCCTCCGAGCAAGGAGTCTCGGATGATGGACCGCTTGGGGAAGCGAATGTTTAGTTCAGCGACCTTCTCGGTGAGGGCGCTCAACTACTTGGCACATGTTACCAGGATGCAGCGCGATCTTATTAAAGAATACGCTGCACCCCCCCCCCCCAGAGTCCATGTCGGAGGAGGACAAACTTGCACTCCACCCGTATGGCCAATCTTCGATCCGTGACGAATACCTCTATGCGGTTGCTGTCCCATGCTACTGAGGGAGCCGCTATAGCTGCAGGAGTAGGCCTAGTCACTAGACGCCAGGCCTGGCTCCGTCATTGCGATTTCACGGAGCCCTTCAAGGTGTCCTTCGCGAAAGCCCCCTTTGATGGTTCTGCCCTTTTTGGCAAAACGGTTCGCGACACCTTGACCCAGAGGAAAAGGACGGGAAGACACTGTCTGCCGTCGGAATCCGCTTCTCTGTGCCCCAGAGGTCCTACTCTAGGAACCAAAAGGGCCAGAAGAAGATGTGGTTCCGGAAGTCGCAGCAATCCCACCCCGCTCCGGACAACCAGTCCTTCCGTGGCAGAGGAGGACAGGGAGGACGCCACCCCAGGGACAGAGGGGCTTCCCAGGAATTTCGGGTCCAGAGAACCTTTCTCTGAACGGCCCGCGCAGCAGCCCTGAGGGGTTGCCCGACTGCTCCACTCTGGAGGCAGTCGGGGGACGTTTTTCGGAGCACCTAGCGGCATGGGAGTCCATAACATCAGACCGCTGGGTCCTCCGCATTATATCCAGAGGATACAAAATCCCCTTTCATCACATTCCAAAATTAAAATCCCTCCCCGACGTTCCACCCGGTCAGTGGGAGGCCGCTTCGGTAGAAATTGGCCATCTGCTGGGGAAAAGAGCCATCCAACCCATCCCCCCAGACCAGATCGGATCAGGGTTCTACTCCAGGTTCTTTTTAGTGCCAAAGAAGACGGGGGAACTAAGACCAATTTTAGACCTGTCCCTGTTAAACCTGGCAGTTCCCAAGGAGAAGTTCCGGATGGTCACCTTGCAATCCATCCTCCCCCTTCTGGGAGAGAATCACTGGATGTGCTCTATAGACCTCAAGGATGTGTACTACCACATACTAATGGACAGACGTTCCAGGAGGTTTCTTCGCTTCCGGCTGGGAGCCAGTCACTACCAGTTCAGGGTCCTTCCCTTTGGTCTCACCAGAGCCCCCAGGGTGTTCACCAAAGTATTAGCAGTGGTTGTGGCCCACCTGAGGCTTCAGGGGGTGCAGGTCTTCCTGTACCTGGACGACTGGCTTCTTACCGCCCCAACAAGGCATCTACTATCATTGGCGCGAGACTCCTTTCTTCATCTAGCTCCCCGCCTGGGCATCACGATAAATGTAGCAAAATCCAACCTGGCCCCTACTCAGTTGATAGATTTTATAGGTGCCAGATTAGACACGAGGGAGTTAAGAGCCTTCCTCACAGCCGACAGAGTTCAGAATCTGCGACTCCAGGTGCGGGCCATCCTCCACTCCAGCTCTGTTCCGGCGGAATTGGTCCTGAGGGCTCTAGGGTCCATGGCGGCAGCAATATCTCTTCTTCCACTCGCAAGGTTCAACATGCGGGTCCTTCAGTGGACACTTCAAGTTCAGTGGTCTTACCTTGCTCTACCTATGCATCATCCCATCGCGATCAGCAAGGCTTGCAAGCGGTCCCTTTTGTGGTGGCTCCACTCACAGGATCTCCACGGAGGCCGCCCCTTTCCTGCTTCTCCCCCTCGCCACGGTGACCACGGACGCCTCCCGCTTCGGGTGGGGGGGCATTTTGCAGGCAGGACAGTCCAAGGCACGTGGAATGACTCAGAGACCTCCCTGCATATCAATGTTCTAGAGATGAGAGCAGTGCTCCTGGCGTTGCGAGCACTTCAGGCCTTTCTTCCCCTGGGAACAATTGCGATTCAGTCAGACAAAATGTCGGTGGTCTGGTACATCAACAAACAGGGGGGAACCAGGTCTTATCCCTTATGTCGAGAAGCCATGAGAGTATGGGAATGGGCGATCTCCACCAACCGCTTTCTCATCGCAACGCATATTCCGGGTTGGTCCAACATCCTTGCGGACAAGCTCAG
>NC_056743.1:1171710910-1171713410 GCF_019279795.1 Protopterus annectens | reverse complement strand
GGACTTGAAATATTTTTGCACAGACTTCACTTGAACTTATCACCCCATAGAACCCTTCATCACTTAACATATTCTTCATACTAGCTACATACCTCTCTTTATCTAAAATCACCACAGGTCCTCCTTTATCTGAGGGTCTAATTACTATAGTATCATCTCTCATTAGATCATTCATCGCTCTTCCTTTTGTTCCTGCCCCTGCTCTGTGATCTCTGTCTCCCAAAATGAGCTTTGCTGGCTATGGGGAAAGGGGCAGGCATAACGGGCCTATTCCCAACAGTAGGTGGAGGACTATTGCTGTTGGAGGGATGTGTATTACTAGTATGTATGACCTTCCTTCTAACTACTTGTTCTTCATTACTTTTTTCTTTAGACAAAGTGTTCACTTCAGTTACATCATCTGAGGTAACATTATTAACTCCTAAACAAACATTACTAGTTCCTGAACCCACATTCATGGTATCAATTCTATTTACATTATTCATACTATGCACATCCGCTGAATTATCAAGTACATCAGTACTATTTCCTGTAACATTCATATTGGAATTTATATGCATAACACCATTAACTACATTTAATTCAGTTCTCAGTAATGAACCATTATTACTATCATTTCTTATACCTCGAACATTGGTTCCTGATTCATTATTTTGTGGCCAAGTGAACACCTGACCAATTCTAAAATCATTAATGTCTCTAGGGTTCACTTAGGAAAGGATCGGGGGGAAGAGCATACGTGACCAACCCTCAAGAAAATGTGGGAAAGGGTGGGAGATCCCTAGTAATTAATTTATCTGAACGTGTGTTTACAGTCTATGAAGAAGAAGTTTTGAGCAGGGGATTAAGTTTTATTCCCACATGTGATAGTAATATTACTGATTCGATTATAGACTTGAAAATGTTCTTACGTAAATTACAGTTGAGAGCAGATTATGGAGTGACTAATAGTGATGTAAAAGGGATAGAAAGGTTTCGTCCTAATAGTTTATATACACCAATTTTACATCCATTATTAGAAACATTTTATAAGTTAGTAGAGAATGATTTGTATACATATTATAATGGGAATAAGCAAGGTAGTAAGAAAGCTAGATGTAATTTGACATATTTACAAAGAAGAGCGATGAATGATCTAATGAGAGATGATACTATAGTAATTAGACCCTCAGATAAAGGAGGACCTGTGGTGATTTTAGATAAAGAGAGGTATGTAGCTAGTATGAAGAATATGTTAAGTGATGAAGGGTTTTATGAGGTGATAAGTTCAACTGAAGTCTGTGCAAAAATATTTCAAGTCCATGATGTCATAGATGATTTATATCAAAGTAAGGTGATTCCGCAGCCCTTGTACATGTATTTAAAAGTAGGTAATCCTAGGCTACCTGAGATAAAGGGTCTCCCGAAGGTACATAAGTCATTAGTCGATCCACCGATGCGCCCTATTGTAGCAGGGCAAGGTTGGTTAACAGAACCAAGTTCTATTTTGGTGGAATTCTTTTTAAGACCATTAGTTGATGAGAATAAATATGTACTAAGAGATAGCAAACAGTTTTTGATTGAGTTATATGAATATACGAAACAACTAGGTGATTTTGAAGAATTTATTTTAGTAACATTGGATGTGGTCAGCCTGTTTACAGTTATTCCTAATGTTGAAGGTGTAGTTAGGTGCCAGAATTATTTAAAGAAGAACAGTGATTTTGAAGAGAGTTTCATAGATGTATTGACTCTCCTCATGGAAATAGTACTTGAAAATAATGTTTTTCTTTTTGGAGAAGACATGTATATACAGAAAGATGGCGTAGCTATGGGCACTTCGTGTGCCAATAGCTACGCCAATATAGTGATGGCAGATTGGGAACAGGAAGTTTTGTTCCAGATGGCTTTATTTAGGAATAATATTGAGTTTTATAGGCGTTTTGTGGATGATCTCTTCCTTATTTGGAAGGGAGATGAGTCCTCTCTCCTGCAGTTTGAAGAAAAGATTAATAGTGCTACGAGCTATCTTAAGTTTACTATGAATTTTTCCAGGATAGAAATTCCTTTTTTAGATGTGAAGATTACTAGGATGACTAATGGACTTTTGAATACTTCTATATATAGGAAACCTTGTTTTAGGAATAATTTATTACATAGACGTTCCATGCATCCACGATATGTGTTTGACAATATTGTAAAAGGGCAATCATTGAGAGCTTCTAGACTGAATCTATGTACACAGAGTTATTCATTGGAGATGTTGGAACTAAGGGATAGGCTATTGGAGAGAGGGTATAATCCCACAGATATAAATAGATATATGAAGGCAGTGGAGACATATAGAGATGGAGTAGCAAAACCATACTTTTCCGAATGGGATGGTTATGTCAGGCCGAACCAGAAGATGACACAAGAAGTACTTAGGATGCCACTGTATTTTACAAGGGATGTTGGTAAGATAACTGGCATCATTAAACAGCACTGGCAAGTTTTAAGTCTAGATGATGACCTATGCGAG
>NC_056743.1:1171703410-1171705910 GCF_019279795.1 Protopterus annectens | reverse complement strand
TTGAACATTTGTGTTTTATTATGAGGGTGGCAAGGTGGTCACTGAGGTCATTAGGAAGGGTCCCTGCAGTATAGTTGTTAGGATTCTTGTTTGTGAGAATCCAGTCAATGATGGTCTCCCTTTGTTGGGCATGACCAATTCTAGTGGGGGAAATAATGTTTTGGGAGAAACCATGTAAGTTAATGGGGAGAGGGTTTGATTGAGCAGAGTATAAAGACCAGTCAATATTAACATCTCCTAAAATTATAGTTTCTTGTGGATAGTTGTTAGCGAGCCAACTAAGAGTTTGTTCAAGGATTTCAACATTTTTGCCTGGTGGTAGGTAGAATACTAAGAGATTAATGCTTTTTTGGTGGTTTAGGGATAGCTTGAGGGCAATCAGTTCCAGGTGAGGAACTTTTGGGGGTTGGAGTAAATTCATTGTGATGTTCAAGGAGTTCTTGAACATGACAGCTATTCCCCCACCTTTTCTGGTTGTCCGATCAGCCCTGAGGATGTTGTACCCAGGTGGGATGATTTCCTCATCCTTAGTGCTAGGTTTGAGCCAAGTTTCTGAGAGACACATGATGTCAGGAGAGTGGGTTGCGAGCAAGGCATGTAAGCTGTGGACTTTATTATTAATGCTTCTAAGGTTAAGATGAAGCATCAGGAGGGAGTCCGCTAGGCTTCTGGCTACATTGAGGGGATTAGGGCCTAGGTCATTATTGGGGCCTGGGTTGGGGTGGATATCACCATCTTTTGTAATGGATTTTTTCAAAAAATCAAGTAATTTTTGTAGTTTAATTAGTTGTAAAAGATGGTCCCTTGTTGAGGATGTTTTTGGGCGACAGAGTATATGGTGAATATTTTTAGGTATCAAGTGAGTAGCAGGGTAAAGAGAGGGAGGGATGGGATTAGTGGGGTTATGGGAATGCAGGGAGGTCTGACCATTGGGGAGGTAGACTCCTATTAGGGTTTGGGTTTCAAAGTTTGTTAAAAAATAAGGGAAAATAAGGAGTAAGAGTGCAAGGGGGAGGGTGGTAAGTGAATTTCTATCCATGGTGAGGGGTGAGGTAGATAGGTAGAAAGAGCTAGGGGTGTTACTTTGGTCGATTGGTATGTAAAAAGCTAGATGTGAGTAGTGGGTGTTAATGGAGAGAGTTTGGTAGGCGGGGGGAGTAACCTTAGTAATATTGACAGGTAGGGAAGTGGAGTGGGGAAGGAGGGGACAGTTGTGATTGGGTGGTGGAAGGGGGGATGGGCTTGATGTCTAAATAAAAGTAGAGGTACTGGGGGCGGGTGGGAATAGGGGGCAGTGAGGGGGGCGGAAGCCCGAGCGTAGCGAGGGCGAAGCGGAGCGGGGACTACACCACAAAGATTTCCCTGGGTCTTAAAGGTAACCAGTTTAAATAGTAGCTTTTTTAACTTTTATTCAGAAGAACCTGTATTTGTTTGGCGTTATTCTGCTTAATTCCAGAGCAGAACACTATACATTCAAACAAAACTTATGGAAAATAATAGTCCTTTACCCTGAGTCACTTATTAAAGTCAGAAGTATTTGGTGAAGGGTTGTTAGTGCATTCGCACTTAAGGAGGGTCCTGTGCCACGCGGTGTACTTGGGGACTATCTGAGGTGAGGAATAATGAAAGAGATAATGTATTAGTGTTAGGTAACTTTGAGGTATTAGTTAGAGAGAGGCTTATAGGCAATGCAGTTGATAAAAGCACAATTCAACAGAAAATAACTATCATAACTAACAATGAAGGACTATGCAGTGCTGAGTTACTAAAGCGTTGCTTCTACACGCCACAAGTCATGCAAATAAACAGGAAGTAAAACGCGAGTAAACGCACTCGCTAATCATTATATACACTTATTGCTAGTTGAACACCAAGTAAAAAGCAATTTATGATAGCTAGTTACAAAACGCGTGCTCTGCAAGCTCCACAGGCATCAGACACACGCTAAGCAGTTATTCTAGGCTTTCAAGTGTAACATGAGAAGAATGCAGCAAATTTTGACTTTCTGGTTATAAGCACTCGCGTACAACAATTACCAAAGTCATAAACACAAAATACAAGCACAGTCTTCAGAATGCAGTCACATATGCAATAAGGTTACATTGGTATGCTCCAGTCTAACTCTACGAGCTTACACAGCATAAACAGCATGGCAGAATCTAGGGAGGGGAGCGGAGCATGCCCGAGCGAGAAGGGACTACACCACAAAGATTTCCCTGGGTCTTAAAGGTAACCAGTTTAAATAGTAGCTTTTTTAACTTTTATTCAGAAGAACCTGTATTTGTTTGGCGTTATTCTGCTTAATTCCAGAGCAGAACACTATACATTCAAACAAAACTTATGGAAAATAATAGTCCTTTACCCTGAGTCACTTATTAAAGTCAGAAGTATTTGGTGAAGGGTTGTTAGTGCATTCGCATAGGAGGGTCCTGTGCCACGCGGTGTGCTTGGGGACTATCTGAGGTGAGGAATAATGAAAAGAGATAATGTATTAGTGTTA
>NC_056743.1:1171680910-1171683410 GCF_019279795.1 Protopterus annectens | reverse complement strand
TTTGGGAGTTCATTGCCAATGGGTGTATTGGCGTTGGGGAAAAATAGGAGTAATTTAGTTTTTGTTGGATTGAGTAGGAGTTTCAAGTCAGTGAACCATTTCTCAACTAAAGCAAAACAGAGTTGAGTAGTTGTTTGGAGTTTTGAGAGGGAGACATCGGAGCAGATCAGGGTGGAGTCATCAGCATATTGTATGCAGGTGGATTTGGGGATGACTGAGTGAAGGTCGTTTATGAACATGGAAAACAGAAGAGGACCAAGTATGGAGCCCTGAGGAACACCGATGGTATTTGAGAGCAGGTCTGATAGTTTGTTTTGCCACAGGACAGCTTGTTGCCTACCAGTGAGGTATGCCTTAAACCAGCTTAGTGCTGGGGTGCTAAGATGTAGGCTTTCTAGCGTATTAAGTAGGAGTTGGTGATTGACCATATCGAACGCTTTCGATAGGTCAAGAAAGAGGGCGGAGGATATTAGTTTGTTGTTACGATTGTTATTAATGGAGTCTATAAAGGAAAGGAGGGCGGTGGTTGTACTGTGGTGGGGGCAAAAGCCATGTTGGGAGTTAGATAAGAGACGATTAAGGGTTAAGTAGTGAAGGAGTTGTTTGTGAACACATCTTTCCATAATTTTTGCTATTGGGGACAGGATTGCTATTGGTCTGAAGTTGGATGTTTCAGTGGAGGTACCTCCTTTATGTAGAGGGATGATATAAGAAATCTTCCAAGAAGAGGGGATGCTGGCTTCAGTTATAGTTCTATTGATCAGGATGGATATAGGATAGGCTGATGGCTCGGATGCTATTTGTAAGTATTCCGCTGGGAGGTGATCAGCCGCCAGGGTGGTTGGTTTAAGTTTTTTAAGAGGAACAAATGTAGGAGGAAGAGACAGGGTTTAGGTTAAAGGAGGTGTGGGCAGCTACATGAGGTTGAGAGGTAGGTGGGGCAGTGGAGGTTAGTTGACTGGCAAGTGATTGGATAGTATCGGTGAAGAAGGAGTTAAAGGTATTGGCTATTTCCTCCGCATCTTTTCCAATGTGCTTCTCAGGGGTTGGGGTAGTAGTTTTACCTGGGTGAAGGAGGTTGTTAAATCCTGCCCAGAACTTCTTTGGATTGTTCTGGTGCTTATTCTGGAGGTGGCAGAAGTATTGTTTTTTGTCCTGGGTAGTGGCTGTTTTGGTAGTGTTTCTTAGCTGTTGAAATTTAATGCGATCTTGGGGGGTTTTAGTGGCTCTCCATTTGTCCCAGGCCTGGTTTCTGAGTTTCATTTTGGTTTTGGTTTCTCTAGTTAGCCAAGGTGCTATACGTATTTTGGATCTGATTAGTCTGTTTGGGGCATGTGAGTCAAGTATCCTAAGAAATGTATCATTGAAGTGGGAAACACTCTCTTCTAGGGGTAGAGCTTTTAAAATGGACCAGTTGCAGGATTTTAGGTCTGCAAGGAATAGTTGTGGGACAAAGTTCTTTTTGTTTCTAATTAGTCTATAGAAGGGGGGGTTAGTAGTTGGGCATTTGTGTTTAATAATATAGGTAATTAGGTGGTCACTGAGGTCGCTGGGAAGGGTCCCAGTGGTATAGTTGATTGAATCTTTATTGGTAAGGATCCAGTCGATGGTGGTTTCTTTTTGGTGAGTATTGCCAAGTCTGGTTGGGGAAAGTATATTTTGGGAAAAGCCATGTAGGTTAATAGGTTGTGGGGTTGTATGGGTAGAACAAAGGGACCAGTCTATATTGACATCCCCAAGTACTATGGTTTCTTGTGGGTAACTAGTGGCTAGCCAGGACAGGGTTTGCTCCAGATTTTCTGTGTTATTCCCTGGTGGGATATAAATTACAATGAGGTTGATGCATTTTTGAGTGTTTAAGCATAACTTTAGGGCAATAAGTTCTAAATTAGAGATTATGGGAGGTTGTATTGGGTTCCTAATGATATTCAGGGTATTCCTGAACATAAGAGCTATACCTCCACCCTGTTTCTTTACACGGTCGGCCCTGAAGATATTATACCCGGGAGGGAGAATCTCTTCGTCCTTAGTGGTGGGTTTTAGCCATGTTTCAGTTAGACACATGATGTCAGGGGAATGAGTAGCTAACATAGCGTGCAGGTTGTGCACCTTGTTGTTAATACTTCTTAGGTTCAGATGTAGTACTAGAAGGGAGTCAGTAGAATTACGAGCAAATTTAGAGGGGTTAGAGTCTGGGACAGTAGTGGGACCTGGATTGGGATGGATATCGCCATAAATGGTAATACTATTTTTTAGGTAAATTAATAGTCTTTGTAGTTTGAATAGTAATTTGAGGTTATTTTTATTATTTGAAATTTTAGGGTGATGAAGGGTGAGTTGGACTATGTTGGGGGATTTTGTATTAACAGTGTTGGGCGTTGGTGGGACAGATATGGCAGAAAGATTAGTATGGCAGTTGGTGTAGCGCTTAGGGAGGGAGAATCCTATGAGCGTTTGGTTTTCATACTTTGTTAAAAAATAGGCAATAAGGAGTAGTAGT
>NC_056743.1:1171668410-1171670910 GCF_019279795.1 Protopterus annectens | reverse complement strand
CGCCACCACCCCCAGTCAAAGAAACAACCGTGAAAACCTTTTCAAAAGAAAACTTCACGTTACTTAAGACCAAGGTGGGAGGTTTCAAAGCCCCTATGCTAAAGGATAACGCTGTCCAAGCTGCAAAATCCTTTACTAATCCACTCTACGGGCACCTACAAGAATGCATGGATCATGCTATCCCAAACAAAAGATTCACTCCTCCAAGAAAAGGAAACCAGGCTGGTGGACCCCTGCCATAAACAAGCTATACAGTAGAGGGAGGAAACTAGTACAGAAAAGAGTAAAATCCCAAAAAGGGAAGTCATCCCTGATCAGTATCAGCAAGAAAGTACGTTCCCTCATAAAATCATTCAAGGCTAGCATCGAAATAAAAATTGCCATGGACTCCAAAGATAACCACAAGGCATTCTTTAGCTATGTCAAGAAACTAAGTGGCAATTCTCAGATCTGCTCAGAGTTAATGCAGAATGGCACAAAATACACTGAACCGACCAATATAGCCAACATCCTGGCAGACAGGTTCAGTGCAAACGTCCCCCCTTTCACCCCCAAAAGGGCCCATAACTATACCAGAAGAATGTAGTGCCCCTGAAATCACAGACACTCAGGTTAAAACAGCCCTCTTCAAAGCCAAAAACACAGCATCAGTGGGACCAGACGATGTCCCAGGCTGCATCCTACATGAGCTCAAAGATGAACTAACCCCTCACCTAAACACACTGTTTAAACTCAGCCTCTCCACAGGCTATGTGCCCACAGAGTGGCACACAGCAACAGTTATTCCACTCCACAAAGCTGGAGCCACAATGGACCCCAGGAACTATCACCCAATAAACTTGACTAGCTTGGTCTGCAAATCTATGGAGCGCATCATCATGGATATCATTAATAGAGACATTGGAAACCTCCAAACACTGGACCCTACCCAGTTTGGCTTTAAGGGGAGATCATGCCTCCTAAACCTGGTGGACTTTTTTGACACATTTACCAAGGCTATAGATGAGGGAAAGGTGGTCCACACAGCCTACCTAGACCTCGCAAAGGCTTTCAACACCATTCCCCACTCCGGTATTATAGATAAGCTCACCAGCCTGAACCTAAACCCCTACATCACGAGATGGTTTGCCAAATGGCTTACGGACAGAATCCACATGGTAAGATTTGTGGGAGCTAGGTCTGACTCTAAACTGGTTACAAGTGGCGTTCCCCAGAGCTCAGTCCTTGGACCCCCTCCCATTTGGCAAATATTTCTCAGAGGTACAGGCAAGCACAGGAGGACTATGGCTGACCAAGTTCGCAGACGACTGCAAACTAGGGGCTATAATTGACTCTCCGGCTGACACAGACATCCTCCAAAAGGGTCTCACTGAGACAGATACCTGGTGTCAAAGCCATGGCCTCAAGCTAAATGCCAGTAAGTGCATAGTCATCCCCTTTGAAAAAACAAAGTACCCACAAACTACCACATAGGTGGTAGCCCCCTAAATACGGAAGACCTAAAAAGGGATCTGGGGACCCAAATAGGTAGTAACCTCTCCTTTGATAATCACATTGCCAAAGTGGTTAAAAAATACTTCTACATGGCCCACCTAATCACAAAAGGGTTTGCATCCAGATCGAAAGAGGTCATTGGGCCCCTCTAAGCATCACTCATCAGACCCATCATAGAGTGCAATGCCCCATTTGGGATGTACCTTACAAGACACCTGCAACAACTGGAAAGACCACAGAATTACCTTACCAAGAGGATCACTGGCCTCAAGTAGATGCCCTATGCAGCACGACTGAAGAAACTCCAGCTGTACTGTGTTGCATACCGCTTAAACAGAGGTGATCTCTGGCTGTCATACAAGGCCCTGTCCAACCCAGAATTGATGGACATGCTCCACCTAAAAAATACATATCCCCTCGTGCCACATGCTCTAGGGATCTAAACCTCACCACAACAATAAATTGGACGTGCTGGAGATTCCTGTCCCAGAAACTTCCCATGCTCTGGAACAAGATTCCACTCTACATTAGGCAGAGCTCCTCACTAACCCTTTTCAAGAGAAACCTTGACGAGTGAATGGGAAACAGAAAGTTTACCCCAGGGATCACTTCAATGGTTCTGCTGGCCAGAGGCACAGGGAACTAATCTAAGGGGGCGGCGAAAGTCAACACATTCCGGCTAGGCTTATAAATGCCTTTGGACAGATAGCCTAGTATCTCCCTATGAACCTATATATGCATATATATATATATATATATATATATATATATATATATATATATATATATATATATGGTTTTATTTCTAAGTTTCAAAACTTCAAATTTCTTATGGTCGAGACCATAAGATCTAAGTTCTGAAACTTTGAATTGTGAATTAAAAAAAAATAAATATGTTTGACTTTTTTGTAGGGGCGCAAGCACCCCCCACACCCCCCCTGCTAATTGAATATACCAACTTCAAGATCATACGGCATCAAGGAAAATCGTAAGTATACCATACAGC